>NW_010535331.1:49111-71158 GCF_000687285.1 Phaethon lepturus
CTTAAAGGCATTTTAAATTTCAACAGGCACTTTTCCCAGTCTCGCAACGCCAAGGGTAATCTTATTTAATTTCCTTACTTAAGGAATGTGCCTCACTTTTGAGTGTTTTCATGAGCCCCAAATTCTGTGTCACTGAGACACAACTAAGTGCTTTAAAACAATTCAACATCTCAAAAAAAAGTCTGCCTGGGTGAGTTACTAGTTGCCATCATTATTATTGAATGTAACTGCTAAATTGCGTTATTGCTCGCATTTTGTAAGCACTCATCCCCTTAAGATCTGGAACCATTTCTCTGTTTCTAATATGTATTATGCTTTCTAATGGAAACCAAGGTCTTCCCCGACTTCTGATGATAATTTATCTTTGGAGCAGATTATGAGGAGGAGAGGTGGGGCCCTTAAGGAATTGCCCATATGCCTCACTAAAGAGGTAGCTGTTGAAAGAGATTTGCACATGGTCAGACTTAGCTGAACTTCTACAGGAAAGTCCATTTATAACCACGAACCTTAAAGTTTTGCCCCATCTCCTGCAAAATGCAAACCAGAAGAATCCTACAGTACCCTCCTGAAGAGTCCTGCAATATCCACCTTCTGCTCCAGAGTCTGGAGATGCTGCTCAGAAAGACGTTGTGTTTTTGTAATTCTGGAAACAGTAAATAAGCATGAAGGCTTGGTGTAATGTGGTCTCAGTGTTTGTTAGGCTGGATGTTGATTGCTCTAACAAATTAAACTTCTCTCTGGCTATCGTTAGCGATAATGTAGCCCAGAAGCGATAACAAGATAGGTCTTTGTGGCGGGAGAATCCTCTTCCCTACAGTTATAGAAAAATAACACTGTCATCAGCTGAGGTTGAAAATCTTAGGAAGTACTAAACCAAGTAAGACTCTACCTTGGAAAAGTCTGCTGAGGATGATTGTGACCTACACATTTACAAACTGTACATTCCTTTAACATGAGGAAAATATGTTTTTTTTCATGCTGCTGTAGAACTTATTGCCACAGGATGATGTGAAGGCAAAAGGAAGGAATGAGTTAGAGAAGAAATTAGTCAAATTAACAGAATAGTCTATCAAAGTTATCACACATTATGATTCAGATAGTTTCAGCTAAAGGTGATGTAAATCCCTAATTATCAAAGGAAGAATTATTCTCTTTTCTTCAATATCTTCTATCATTCACTGTTGAAAACAGAATTCTGGGAAAGATTAATTTTTATCTGACCCTGGATGTTGGGCTCACGTTCCTGTGCTTAAGATCACTACTACCATCTGAGAAGATGCCAGCAAAAAGAGAAGGGTCCTATATACTGGAGAATAAGCTAGATCAGGATTCTGCTTCAAGGGATGCTGCACCTCAGAAAGATTACAGCATTCTTCCATTTTAGTGCCAGTCAGTATTTGGCTTGCATTTAAAAAAGAGATGTGAGCCTGCAATGCTGAAATGGCTTTTACTGTGAATAAAGAGTCTTATATCAAGTGTGTTAAGTGTGTATTGCCCAGCTCTTCTCAGCTGATGGTGTGCTAGAGGACTACCAGATCTTCAAAGTCCTTTGCTAGACACCATCACTTCTTTCATGTTTTTACATCTTCAGCTGCCATCCTCGTAAACATCCTACAACATCTGCAGGGACCCCCATACTCCCCTGAGCTAAAAGCTGGAGCAATATGGATTCCTGTACCGGTACGTTACCAGGAACAGATTCATCATTGCTTATGCATTGGAGAGCTGAAAACTATACTGGACATTTCTTGTTTAAGTGTACGTTCTGTGACTTAATGTGAACATATGTTCATTTAGTTTCATTCTGTATGAATTTATGTCACTCAATTACCGGAGTAAAATAGGCTTTGGTTAAAAAAAAAAACAACATTGGGACAGCAGCTATTGAAAGGCACACACACTATCTCTGTGCCTTGTAAATTTTTCTAACATGAAGGCAAGCTTCAATTAGCTCAGCATGATATTCAGATCATAACTGTCATAATGAAAGAATGAATCATTTTTCATTTCAGGAGAGAAGGTAAAAAAAAGTGGCTATAATCAGTGACGTAAGTTCAACTTGTTGATATATTGAGTACTTTTGTTTGAATTGTTTAGGTTTCAGTCAGCTTTATTACTTTATTAATGAGACAAAATCAAAGATACTACTCTGCATTTTTAATCACCACACTTCTCTTGGTACCTGTTGAGGGGCCGATGTGGGAAAGAGAAAGATGATAATTACAATATTTTTTTTTCCGTCACAATGAGTTATCCAAATCCCATTGCCAAGCACTGGAAACTGGAATTCCCAATGCTTCAAGAAATAGTGGCTGTGTTTCACTGTTGTAGGACTGTATAAGGACACTTTACACCACTCTGAATTTTACACCATTTGGCAGTAGAGTGATCATGCACTGTTCCCTTTACACATCAGATGGAAGGGGGATACTGTGTAACTCAGAATTAAACTCAGTGTTTCCCTTTGTGAAGGCTAGCAGAAAAATTCTCCTTTTCAATATGCAGAAAAGCTCATCTTGCACTGAGGTGCTTCTCTTGCCACTTCTGATTAATTTCCCATTCTGTCCAATGTCTCACTTTGATTATTAATGATAATGCTTTGATTGATGACTGGTGCCTGCTAAATACTCTATTGCCAAACAGGGAACAACGCTCTTGTTCAAACAGATACATGGTAGAGGGGACCAATGCAACAGGCAGATGAGCCCATATCTTCTTGGGCAAGGGCTCGAATACAGCTCGTCCTAGGATCTTTACCTCTCAGCAGATACATCTTTAGTGGTGCCTTTGGAGAGGGCTACAAATTCCTCACAATAAGCAGGGAAGACAACCATGAAAGAGCTCATCTTGAAAGTCAGCCTGTGTGGTGAAGTCCATGGAATATCAGACCCAGGAAACAGCTGATAGCTTTCTCTTCCCTCCTTGAAACACTCCAGCATTGTCACCAGTGAATAGATAACATGTTAACCTTCCCACCACAAGACACTGGTAGGACCAGACATTGTAATTTTATCTCATGTTAACCAAGGCGAGGTCAACCCTCGGCTGCAGGGAAGGGAGGGGAGAAAGCTTAAAGTGCTGACCTCATTTAACTACTTTGCAGAAAAAAACAACAGGTGTCTACTTTCCAATCAGATTTTACACTAAGATCATTATCACACATTAATTATATCATTATTAAAAAATAAAATACACTTTAAAAGTTCCTATCCTAAAACTAATCAGTATCTTACTACTACCTCAGCTTATCTCTGATGTTCATTAAACTTTTTACTTTTATTTTTGCAGAAGAGCCAAGAGCCTAAACTGGGTCATACTTAGACATTGTACAACATACACAGAGTAAACAACGTACCTGCCCCAAACAGCTTGCAATCTAGAAGGCAAGATGTAACAGGTGGGTGAAGTAAAGAAGCAGGTGGGAGTGGGGAAATCGTAATGATAGGATGTGTTAACACTTGTACAGTTCATAGATGAATCATCAAAATAGTTGAGCTAGAGCTGTCTTTCCTTTCTGTCACGTAAGACAAATCTTGGAATTATTATTTAGTTTTATTCACGCAAAAAGTTCAAAAGTGGATTGATTTAAATGAGTTCTAAGCCTGTACAAAGAACCAAAAATGGGATACTTGCAACACATAGGCAAGTCCAAAACTGGATTTCCACAACTACCTGGTTTAGCTGCCTCAATACAAGGATTCTTACTACTGATTAATTTTTCAGCATTAATTTCGTGAAGAGCTATGCATTGACCCAAAACAGGAACCTGAAGCTATGGTGAAAATCCAAACCACAGCACGACTTAGAGGAGAGGGAATGTAAGTGTCCATATTTGCCTGAGTATCAGACATACCTTCACTTCATTAATGACTGCTGCTGACTACCCAGATGTAGAGCAGAACAATTCAGAGTGACAAGAAAGCAGAGAGAAGGACCCCAATGAAGCCAGCAGACTGCAAAACTGGGGGAATAGCAGGGGGAAGGGAAGAGAGCACTGGTGACTGAAGGACCTCTGAAGGGGAAGACGTACTGCAGGTTTTTAAGAACCTGGAAGCAGTCTGATAAGGGAAATGAATTGGTGTCAAAATATGGCTCTGCAGAGACACATTTGGCCATATAAAGGAAAGATCTGGAGGTGTTATCCCATCTCTTCTCAGCACATGGAAAGAATCCCAGTGCCCTCATCTCCCCTCATACTAAACAGCAGAACCCAGTGATGCTTGCATGGGTGGGATGATCCTGACAGCAGTACCTTTTGCAGTTACTCAACAAATGCCTAAAAACCAAAGCTTCCCTATTTTTTTTAACCCTGACCATAGTGTGCCACTCACCTGAGGCTGGAACATCGCATCTTGGTGTGGCTAATCCCATAATGTTGTAGAGTATTGCCCAAAGTCTATGAATCAAGATCTAAAAGGTTCTAAAACAAATTTCATTTTGACAGTTACAGGCTGATTTTTCCAGCTCATGCTATGCCTGGGGTAAAATCAGTTAGTCATCAGCAGGTGGTTTTTCCCCACTTTGCAATGTAGGAATACAATCTGTTCCCATAAATGAAGACTAAGCTTCAATGACTCCGGTTCCATTATCCATGAAGCAAAAACTGGTGCATGTTTCTGTGTTTTGCGTTGTACAGCTCACAAGCAATGCCTAGCAAATGAATGTGTAACAAATGCTTAAATTACCCTTACCACATCCCAGATAAATAATTACAGTGGGGAACCAGGGAAAATTTGGACTGGAGTTAACTTGAGGACCCTCTGAGACAATGAGGTTAGCTGCAGCTCAAAACAACCCTCCCAACAGAGAAAACCCCATCATATCATTTAAACAAAACCCTTTTAATTATGCTGTGGTGGATGATGTCTCTGTGGCTATCAAATGCCTCATCTTCAGGTTTTCGTCTTTCATAATGAACATGTCCAGTGTGAGAAAGCTGTAGGTTTGTGGGTATATATGTAATGAATGGTAGACAAACTAGAATTCAAAAATTAGTACCCCAAATCTCTCAGTGAACCGTGAACCACAGAAACGCACAGATACTTATTAATAAACAGGTCTTTTGTAGTTATGTGTTGCCATAGAAGGAAACTACACATGTCATCAGAATTTATAAATGCAATGTTCAGAAATGGGTTGTAAGATTTGAGATAATTTTTGCATCTCAGAGGAAAAAAAATTCTTTGAAACTAACCCACAACTTAGTCTTACCCTGATATGCATATTTTATCGATGATCTCACTTGACGTACATGTTTTTGCTTAGGATTTTGACAAAGATAGTTATCATTTTTGCAGCAGACTTTGTAGACCTTAGTGGGTTTAATCTCAGCTTGACATCTTGCGCATTGAGCACATCTTTCTCTTTTTGGGTCTGAATAATCACGTGTTTCGGAAGCAAAGCTCTAAATAGGGTGGATATTTTGGGCCAAATTAAGTTGTATTAGTGATTAAAAGTTAACCTGAAGTACAGTTTATCTGAAGAGTTTTAGGAAAACAAGGCCGTTAAACTCTATCACGTTATACAATGAAACTACTGTCATTCTAGACACTATCAATAAGATTTCACTGTTGCACTTCATATTTCAAGAGTTAATTTCCAAATATCTCAAAATTATGAGGGATGTTGTTAAAGCCTTGTGATGCCCCAAGGAGATAGGTGTACCGATCTCTCTTCAGACCTGCCAAAAATACTGGTTGGGTGTCACAGACAGGAAAAGCATGAGAAGAAATCATTGTACCTGTTGTACAGGTGGGTAAAAAGAAGCAAGGAAAGCTAAAAAGTTACCACAGCAAAGTAAGGAAAAAGTGAACACATGGATCAGGAACTTACTAGTAATTAAAGTGGAAAAGATGAATGTCACAATAACCTGTTATGAACATTTCATACTGCTTGCTGAGAGAATCTGAAGAGCTTTGTGGTCCCACATGAGAAATGTTCAAGTGAAATGTAATTAATTTCCCTGGGGACATCTCAGATATGCTTTTTAGAGGGAAGCACTAGAGTCAGGCTGTAGTAACAATCCTGTGCTGTACGGATGTTAAACCATGGCTTGGAGAAGACGTGGTGACCTCTCATGGTCCAAGTCACTCCGAGTGACCCTGGAGACATTTTTCCTGTGTCTTGTCTTTTCTTTTCGGGGGGGGGATCAGGCTGCTGGGACTCAGCAATGCCTTAGAGAGGTTCACATCTTGTCCTTCTTTCCCACATATATTTACTGCAGCTATGAGTGCAAAAACCTGTAGCCCAAAGACTGCTCCAGCTTATCTGCCGCTGAAGACTGTGGCAATGGAAGGTGCTGAGCACCAGACAGGCATCTCTGATAGTCAAGGCTACCTCCAGAATCAGGCTGAGCAGGCTGAGCACAAGCAACAAGCTGGCGCAGCCTCCTCAGTTTGGTGCTTAAAGAGGATATTTAGAGTTGTTCTAAACACACCAGAGGAAAATGTTTACATTTCTTTGATATACTGAAAAGTCTAACTAAAAACTAACAAATGCGAACCCAACCAAAAGTGGGTCTGCCTTTGAGAGGCAAACATTCGGGCTGAAATACTCAAGAAAATATTTTTTCTTTAGGAAAAAAATGCTTAACTTTTTGGTTTTTTCTTCTTAATTTTTTTTGTTGTTTTTTAATAAAAAGTCTTTCTCTTTAAATATATTGTAATAATTTTAAGCATGTTTTCACATCTGAACTTTTTTGACAGAAAAATTTTAGCCAAGTTGCAACTTAGAAAATACTTTAGTCCAGAGAGACCTAAGTCCTAAAGCCAAGAGACAATTAAAATCAGAAGGCTTGACTTCTTGCAGAGCATGGTCTCACCTCTCACCACTTTCATCATAGCTTTTGGATGAGCTCTAGCCTGGACAGCCAATCTCCTTGACCTTTCTGTACATCAAAATCATCACATGGCCAAAGGTCATGTGGTAGGTATGGGAGGGAGAGAGGTAAGGGAGGGACAGCAGGGAGGTGACGACTGCTTCTAAGCACCCCGCATCTCTCTCCACTGTGGGACGGGGCTGGGACAGGTGAGCTGGTACATCCTGGGGCACCTTACACTCAACAGTCCTGGCTGATCTCTTTCTCATTTGCATAGCTTATCCAAAGCCATTCATCAGAGAACATACAAATAAAGGGCCTGGTTTCAAGTGCATGGATTCCAATGTAAAACTCATAGCAAAGACTTTCCAAAAGACAAGCATAGTTTTACTCTTTCAACAGGTTTCTATGAAATATATATCAATGAAAGAAGCACCTCTATAGTAGCTATTTTCTTTTAAAGTAGCAGAGGATGTTTGTGGACAGGTTTATATTTTCAATGCAAAACAGCCTCCATATATCCTGGCTACATCAGGATTAAAACTCTCAGACATAAGCTTTGTCAAGTGCGGGGGACAGCATAAATGACTGTTGATTCATATTCTTTCAGGCCTGTAAAGTTATAACTATGTAATATGAACACAGGCTCTTTAGGGTAGTTTAGAGCCAACCTGGAACCCTTCCAACCTGCACCGAAGGATTTAATGGCATAGTTTTTATTTTCTGCTTAGTGCAGTGTACCATTAATTGAAGGTAATTGTCAAGAAGAGACTGGCTTTCAAAAACTACATAGCTCTCAACTGTTCTGATGTAGAATGGATGCCCTGAGTTCAGGATCACGTTTCCCCTGTGTTCTACATTACATTTGTCTTGTCACACAATCGTGTGATTGTATTCAACTAAATAGTTATGCCGTGCTATTACGGCATTTCAAAATGGGGACTCAGGTAACACTGCAGGGAAAGACAGAGAGAGAAGGAGAGCCAGGGTTGTACTGGGACAAGGACTTGTCTGCTTGAGATAAACAAAACCCTGAAAAGTATCACAGGTCCGAAGTATTTAATGGAACAGCTCATTTGTTTTGCTGAAGAAGGAAGCCTCGCAGAGCAAGAGAAGCAGCTTGAGGCAGAGTACGTTAAAGGGAAGAATTAGCTTCTTAGCAAAGAGATTCATCAGTCACAAAATGTGCTGTGAGACCTGGCAGTGCTTCCCTGCTCCCAGGATGAATGTTCATGTGAACATGAATGTCTTCTCTGCATCCTCTGCTTTGTTTTGCATGAGGACAGGAGAATACAATGGTGAGCTCTACCATGTTCTCCAGCTTGACACTCAGAAGACCAAGACTGCAGGGCGCTTTACCATATAGACACAAAGTTGACTTGCTGACACCAATCCTTCTGCTGAGTGTGAAGGAACTATAATTTTCTTAACTGGTATAATATTGCTATTTGGTATTTCTATTGCAGTAATTCCCAGGAATCTTAGACATGATCCATGAACCACATCATGCCAGGCACTGCACAAATAAAGAGAAAGGCCCTTGCCTCAGTCTGGAGGCCATTTGTATCTCAGGGTGTAACTTGGCCCCAAAACTAGAACTTAATTAGCATTGATGTTGATGAGGTGTGAGGGAGAATGGAATCTGGTACATCCTTCCACAGCTGCACTGGCTTTGCAATGCAAAAAACCAAGATGAGCCAAAAGTGATTAAGAAATTATTTTTGAAACTGGAGTCAGCACATGTAACCACAGTTAGACAACAGGGATCAGCAGATCTGCAATGTAAGGAGGTTTGAGTCTTCATAGCTACTTCAAAAGTAAAGTTCCCCTGTGAAAGTCCCTCCAGATTTCATCTGCAAATTTATCAGCAGCATCAGCTGAGAGGTCAAGGAGTGTGACCAGCCATGGAGGAAGATCTGTTCTTTTGTCTCTTTTTTCTTAGACGTCGTTTATTTGGGTTTTGTAAAAAGCATTTTGTTTCTCAGAGGCATTCTTTGGATGGATATGGGGGTAGTAATTTGATTAAAGATAGAATAAATGCACCTGTTTCTAGCAGAAATGCCACATACCATAATTTAACCAAAAAATATGAGTGATCCTCATGATAAATCGCATGGTGTGAGCTTCATAGGTGGTCTCTGTTGCTTATGCATGTACAGGTGGCTAAATCCTGAACAGGATCAAAATGGAAATTCCATCTGATGCTTTCAAACAGTACTTGAGTAAGTGAGCGCTCTTTATGAGTCCAAACTTCTTGAATATATAGAGAAATGGTGTTTGTGGGTGTGTGTATGTCTATATATATATATAATTAGCTTTCAAGGGACTCATATATAGATGCTGCACAGTCTGTAATTCATTAGCAAATAACTTCCCAAAGTTTCCAGCCCACTGATGATAGAAATAATACTTTACCTGATCAGGGCTATTGGGAATGGAAAGAAAGTTCTTTTATATGTTTTTGAAAGGAAGAAAAAAATCAAGTTATTCTGGGTGAAATATAAGACTTCCCTGCGGTGGTTTTGTTGTTCCCTTCACTGGACTCATGATCTCATTCTCATTATAAAAACATCCAAAGTGCTGTCGCAGGGTTCCCCAAAAAACATTACTGATCAAGTATGGACAGCCTATGCAGGCAAACAAAAGACTAAGGCATATTTGCAATCACATGTCACCCCCAAACAGGACACTCATTAGTTTCAGAAGGGTTTCAACTGCATTGGATGAACCACTAGACCAATGGAGCAAAGCCTGAAATATTTTTTCACTTCCTAAAGCTGCAGCCCTCAACTGCTTTTATTTTCATTAGACCTTAATGGTCGTCTTCACAGGATGTACCATTGCTTTCATCAGGTTTGTGCCCTCTCAAATGAGCAGAGACTTGGACCAAACCGAGAGTTCAGTGAAGCTGTACATAGCACAGATCTTCTTAAAATCAATAGGCAAGAAGATTTTTGTATGACTGTGTGTGTGCTCACACATATTAAAAATGGCGTTTTTCTTTGTGTGTATATGTTTACATATAAACATGTCGTATCCCATATATTTTCTAGACACATCCTGTACTATTCTGAAAACACATGGTTAAAATGGTAGCTTAAAACCAGTTCTGACCACGTGTTCCCATGATACTGAAGAGCTGTATGTGAAAACAGAAGAGCTCACCTATACAATAAATTATTTAATACAGCCACATAAATCATCAGTGATTGGAAGAAGTTGAACTAATTCTGGTATTCGTTTTAACAAATAACTAAAACAAATCTCTGCTTCCTTTGGTGCCCCCCAGCCAAAACAAATGGTGCCAACCAGTAGCTTTTAGTAATGTTTAGAGTTGACTATCGTTTGGGCTCTTTGGGTGATTAATCGGAGATATAGAAGTAGGTAAACACAGTGCTATTAGCTTGTCTTCACTGTATTCTGATATAGACCAAGCTTTGCATAACCCAAAGGACTTGAAACTCTTAAAAGTTCAGTGTTTTGGAATTTAAGTAATTGAGGAACGTAACAGCTCTAATGCATTTTGCCACTTGCCATGTACTTTTGTGGAAAGCATATTGATAGACTGGAAAAACCCTTAGAGGAAAAAAGATGTAAGAATTCGTACTGAGGAAGAAAAAAAAGACAGGAAATAAAAGGGTTCTTTAATAAGAATAATAACCACCATGAACTTTTATTCCTATAATTAAGAGCAAAAAACATGGAGGTAAAATGATTTAGCAAAATGTTGCGATTCCATTTTGACATCCTGGTCTGCTTGCTGAAACATTTATGAGTTTATGAAAATTACGGGTTATGAAAATAGGACCTCTCTTGTACTTCTTTCTAGATGATTCATTTAGTGTTTCTGAAGAAACTGCAATTTATTCGCAGATTATGTAGTTCATTTACAGAATGTTTCCACATTTGTAACATACCAGCCTCTTTCTCTGAACAGCAATAATGGAAGTGGAAATGTGAAAAGAACCGGCTAAAATCTATGGAGCAGAATCAGAAAAGATGTCAGCAAAAGTATCGAAATAAGAAACAGAGAAAATGCACATTTATCAGTTTAGCTGGAAAGAAATAAGGAGATATATGTACACACAAATATATATGCATGAACATCCCTTCGCAGTTCTTTATGAAACATAAAGACATCTAGAGATTTGTGCTGATATCCTAGCTTTGCTGAGGTTTCCTTTTGAGCTGATGTTGTGGCACTTTTTAAGTTCAAATATGGACTGAACATTTTCCTTTCTCTTGGTGTCTGTATGGTCAGCGGCTGGCAGAGCCCTGGACCAGTACATTGAAGAACTGGGTTGCATCCTCAACTCCACTCCTACGTGACCATGGAGCAGTTTCTACAAACATCACCATCTCCACTTTCCATGGCAAACTCTATACGCACTCTCTGATTAAACTCCGAAATTTTTGGACTCTCTGTGCCCATAAAGCAGAATACAGCTTTCATGGACTACTGCCTGGGGCCTCTGGATATTGTCTTAATGCAAGTAGTACAATATTGAAATTGGGAGAGCAAAAAAGCCCTTCTTCTTCCCTTATACTCTGCATCTCCCAAACTCCAGATTATTGTCTGTACCTTGGATAAACATTTTAAAAAGATAAGAATTTTTTTAGCATATACTGTGGTATAGTACTAAACAAGTCTTTTTATCACACTGGTAAACTAAAGAGTTTTAAACCAAAAAAAGGAAAAAAAAACAACAGAATGGAATTGGAACAGAAGATAAAATAGTGGAGTAAAACAGTACAATCCTATAAATTTTAAGTAAATGAATTACGCTCCAGAAATTAATGGTGATCTTACTGGTCTAGGTCAAAGACTGTAGTAAATTATGCTCATACTTTAGTATTTTGCTAGTCGTAACCTAACATTCCCAGTATGGTTGGTAATGGGAATGTAAGAAACAGTTTCAAATGCATTGTCGAATTTGACTGAATGTAATGAAGTGTGGGGAAACGGTAGCAATGGAAAAACTGACTCAACAACTAACAAAATCAACAAGAGAGACAAAAATAAATAAATATCTAGATGTAGGGTTTCCGTTTACTTCATTCTCAGAAAAGACGGAACATCCGTGCTAACATCAGATTCTTTGAATTTTGACATGAGGTGTATTGTAGGGCTGATCCATAGTCAGCTGGGGTAAGCGGGAACTTTTCCATTGTTTTTTATAGGTTTTGGACAGTCTTAAATGGTCAAATGTGAATATAGGATGAAGTATTGGTCAGGCAAAATTTTTGGTATCCAAGAAAAGAACTGAAAAAATGGAACTGTTAGCAGCTAAGAAAGAGCCTAGCTAACCAAAAAAAGGTTGTATCTTGTTATGAAAAATACAATGAAAAAAGTCCCTGGAGAGTCCTGCAAGCAGTTCTAAAGAATAGTAATTAAGTCTGTGCAGAATTTCCAATGAAATATATCTTTAAAAAGAAAGTAAAAAGCATCTGATATATTTCTGATGTTACAGTTATACTTGAAGAAAAATGGTTATGAATCAGGGCCTTTTCTCAACTTAATGTGAATACATGACTCCCATTGGTGATAAAAGGAACTTCACATGCACGCCAGAAGGAAATCAATGGCTAATCCTGCAATGAAATATGAAAAGGCCCCTCTGAATCCATGCAACAAGAATAAATACGGGGAAAAAATGTCTCTTTCTTATATCATTAGCTCTAAAATATCTTAATAAATTTGAAGCAAAACTTTCTGAGTTATTAATAATGACTTGATTTAGTACAATGCCTGAAATGTGAATTTGTCTGTAAGAAAAAGTACGTTAGGAGAAATAATTGAAAAGTATCATAATATCTCTTTGCATGGGGTTCATTGTTTTTTCTTCATGTACCACAACTGTTGCTAAAAATATATTTTGAAGTGTCATATAATTTATTATTTCCATTAGTGGTCACAAATATGAATTTAGCCTTCCAAATCTTCCATTAAACTAACACTTAGAAGTAACTGTACATTAAAAATTAACATAAGGAAACAGTGATTCAATAAAGTGGGCACAGGGTGAGCTCCACAGTTACTTGTTCAACACACAGAATAAAGTTCTCATCACATGATTCATTATCACAATACTCCTCAGTGCATTGAGAATCTAATTTTCATCTCATGCATAGCAACGCAAAACAGGCGTTAAGACTTCTAAAATCAATGGGTTTATATCGGGGTGAGGATGCAATCGGATCCATCCTCTACAAATGAGCTGCCTGCTTTCCCCTCATCTTGTGAGTACAAAATAACTATCTTTCTGCTCTCCAGCTGGATAAAACTAAAAAATAAATTTAAAAAAAATTTCTAATTCAAGTTGAGGTTATTTGGAAATTTCAGAAAACAGTTTAAAAAACAACCAACCAACAACAATAACAAAAAAAAACCCCACAAGCAAACCAAGAACCTGTAGATGATCCCAGCCTGTTAAAAAAGAGTAATTGAGAACCAACAGGGAAACTTTTTAAAATTGCATCTGAACCCAAACCTTAACCCCAGTATAATCTTGAACCCTAAAATGAAACAGTTGTTTCCAAAGGCTGCTTCTTCGTTGTGCCTTTGAAAACTAATACAAATATATTTTACATTGTAAAAAATAATACAAGTCCATTTTGCAGTTGTTTTTTTATTCCAATACTTACTACAGGGAGAAAATGCAATGCATGTGAGCAAGAGTAAGATGAGTATTACCAGAATACATCCTACTGATTCAAGGTCTAACCTAAGCTAGTATCCAACATACTATCTTTTGTGATCTTTTTCACACACTTTTTTCTTTTTTTTTTTTTACTAGGGCCTGTGCCTTCAGCTGTAGCTGTGCTTCACACCTGCCAGAAAAGTTTTTCCCTCACTGTCTAGCATCTCTGCTGGGAATTCAGAAGAATAGCAAAAATCATTTCATAAGGAAAACCGTGTGGAGACTTGCTGCTTGAGAACAAGGAAAGATGATCACTCATAAAACACAGGTAGGAAATTCAACAAGAAAGCTATCAGATCCAGACTTCCTCCATGAATAGAGGTTACCAAAACAAACACACCAAAAAAAAGAGGAAATCATTGACATTTGGTCATTCAGGACAGAACTGGCTGGAGTTGTTCCGGGCAGAGGCTGAACTGCTGTGACTCAGACAACAAGGCAGCAAAGTTGCCGAGGGCCAAATGCCAGCAAAAACATGGGAAATGTGTTACTCCTCTAAGGTTAAAGAGACTTCCCACCCTCCCTCCCCATGGCTGCTTCCCTCTTCCTGGTGCGACTAGACTTGGGCAGTTGCAGAGATCTTCAGACGGCTCCTACTGACGCTCTGAGTTTCCCCTCCTGCCTGATTGTCCCTTTCCATCCTGCCAGCCCTACTCCTTCTTGTAAAAAAGACACTTTTTAGATATCACATCTGCTTTCCACCATGCCCATAAGGAGGAAATCTTGCCCTATTCCCTCTTCTCCTCAACTCCATTATACATCTGTACTGGTGTTTCTAAGACTCCTTAATGGTACAAATGGGTAAAAAGGGTAATAAGAGGCCAAGCCAGGGTGAGGATTTCACCTGAAGACATTAACACCCACAAGGACTATTATCATCACTTCATCTGAACTCCTGCCTGGTGCTGTCTATGGAATTCCAATGGTGATCAAGTTTACTGAGCCCCCCTTGGATTGTCATGAAACTTGAAGGTATTTTTCACAACTATGTTTAGTCCAGGTTTTTAAGGTCCAAATGGCTGAGACTCTACTCCTTTTGAGAAGCTGCAAAAATGGTTAATTACTCACACTTTTTAAAAAAATCTCTATGCACATCATCACATGGCTTATTGGAGGAATTTTGGAGGTCAGAATCTCATCTGAGGTCATTCAGACGTAACTCCCTTAGTCCTAAGAAACATTTGTGGGTTATTTTAAATCTTTCTGTTACAGAATACAGGTTGTATCTCATTCTTAAATTCCTTCTCAGAGGCACCATTATTTTGATGATACGGAGTTTAAGCTCTCAGTTGTGTGACTACAGTTTTATATACTCAACACTAGGCATTGACAGATCAGTTACATTCCCACTTTCTTTACCACACAGCTTGTTTTATTAAAGTTATAGTATTATTAATGTCTTTATAACTGTACATTAATATTACGTTTCTTTCTAATGTTTCCACACCAGTTAGCATAGAATGACAGCTAAGTCAGGGTTTCAGAAAAAAAAAAGGCAAAAAAGGCAAAAAAAAAAAGGCAAAAAAAAAAAAACCAACACCACCACAAATGTGGAATAAAATGAATTTTTATACAGTCACTCTGCAATATCAGAATCAAATCTGAAGCTGGAACACCTTACTGAAACTGATTCAGATATGAAAATGCGTATACCAGGGCTAGAAGGTATAAGTGTTTGATAGAAGGAAAACGTGTTTTATCTTCTCTGTAACTATGTTTTTAACATAGTCATTGATTCATACTTTCTTATATATGTATTCAAGATCCTAATCCTTAAATGTGGAATGCCACCAGGGAAGGGAATCAGGTGAAATTCATGAATTGTTATTCCGATTCTGTGCTGTGCGTAAGCATATTCATAATAAAGGGAGTATACAAGTATGTGATAGATAGATACATAGATACACAAACAGATAAAAAGTGGATTGTAATTTGCGGAACTCCTCAAATAGATGCATTATTTAGTTCTCTTTTATCTATTCAGATATCTGTCTTCAGGGGAAAAAAAAAGCCTCGGAATTCATTGTCTTTGGGAGTTTAACTAATTCTCAAAATTTGTCCAACGTGCTGAAATTTGCCAAAGGACTCACAGGTTACTGTGAGCATCTCACAGGTACACAGTGAAGGCTCACAAAAACCTCATATCCTTACAAAACGAGTCCTAGAAGATCACATTTTTAAATCTTTCTCCAGAGGTGACTCAAACGTGGATCTAGCAGCGATCAAGGAGAGTTTCATGACCCAGCTGGTAGCTCTGTCTTCTGAGCCTGCACTAAGAGATGTGGACATGACTGCGCAGTTTTTTCTCTCTCTTTACCATTTTGATCTGACCATACTCTCTTCCTGCCTCTGGCAGTACTGGACATTGGTTTTGTTCCCCAAATCAGAATGTTAGGAACAAGATGTTGTATTACATGGATGCTATCATATCTGTCACAACTCTGAACCTAAGATCACAGAATCTCAGCATCAGTCAAGCTGCAAGAGACCTTAGGAGATTTACAATTCATTCTCCTGCTTTCAAGGTAGACCAGGTTGCTCAGAGCATTGCCTGTTATGATTTTTAAATTCTCTAAGAATCTCCACATCCTCTCAAAGCAAACTGTTCCAATGCTTCACTGCTTCCATAGTAATCATAGTCCCTATGTTGAAATGTCCCTTCTTGCAATGTCAATATTGCTTTTTGTCCTTTTTTAGCACACAGTTGCCAAGCGTCTGGGCTCATCTTTCCATAAACCTCCTTTAGGCAGTGGGAGATGGCCTTACCTCACCTCCCCTTCTCCTAAAGAAGCCTTTTCCTCTCTTCTTCCACAACTGTGCAAGAACCCATGTGTAAAGGCTACAAGATGAAAACACATAGCCAACACATCGTTCCACATTAGAGACTTGTCTGACCATGTTTATAAAGCAGCCGTGTGACACATTGGTCCTGTGATACAGGAGGAAAGGACATCCATCATGCTGCGCCTGGGGAGTTTGCCTTGTAACGGGGATCTTCCCAATGCAAGGTCCTGTTATGTGCTGTTGCACCCATTCTCGCAGCCAAAAGCCGGGCAAGGCTCATTACCAGGCTACTAATCAGGCTGAAAGCTGTCTCACAGAGTGGGGGGATGATCACCTGTAGGCAAGTGTTAGATAGAGAAACAGTCTGTGGTACTGGGCAGGTTCACTTCGGAAGAATAATTACCTTGTCTAAGCTAGAGTAATTCCTACACTACTGCTGTTCTTCCCAGAAGATGACCTGGCCCATAATGGTTGAGTCATCACTTCATACTATGCTCTCTGAACAAGTGAACAAAACATGACTAGCGTGAAGTTGTTCAGAAAAGTTCAAAGACAAAGGAACAGCTCTAGTACTCCGAAGTCATTGGTAGCACAGTGATTAGCTGATCAACTAATCCTTTTTATTCATTGCCAATGACCAGATCATGAGAAAATACAACATATAAACACACAAAATCACTCTCCCCTAATGCAACTCTTGTCACTATAGGGAACTACGTGGCTCTGAAAGTGTTTGCAGACATAGACATGTAAGAGTTAGGCACCTAAGTCTGAGCTGATCACTTTGAAGTCTCATTAATACCAACAGAGGGAGAAAGAAGCATGTGCAGAGGGTGATTCAGCTCATTGAAAAACAGCCATCTGAGATGGGCCAGATAATTTCCCCTCTGAGAGTACCTCTTCCTTTCCACTGTGAGAGCCTGATGTGATTAAAACAGATACAAAGACTAACTTTTGGATATTTGAAGTATTTCTGAGATTCTCCTCATATGAAGACATTATCTACATCATGAGGAAGTTCAAGAAGTCTTGAGTCAGAAAGACTGATTTCTGTGTGTCATCAGAAAGTCAGCTTTGACAGTGACTGATCTCATCTGTCAAAAGACTAACAGAAGCTTCTCCCAACACTTTATCCATTTGCTACAGGCTATTTGCCACATGTCCTTTTTAAGTCAGATTTTGTTTACCACAAAACACCCCTGCATTTCAAAAGAAGCCCCTCTATGATTCACAGAATCACAGAATCATTAAGGTTGGAAAAGACCTTCAAGATCATCAAGTCCAACCATTAACCCAAAATCACCATGCCCACTAAACTATGTCCCAAAGCGCCACACCCACAGGTTTTTTGAACACATCATCAATGATGGCGACTCCACCACCTCCCTGGGCAGCCTGTTCCAATGTTTGACCACTCTCTCCATAAAGAAATGTTTCCTAATATCCAATCTAAACCTCCCCTGGAACAACTTGAGGCCATTTCCTCTCGTCTTGTTGCTTGTTACTTGGGAGAAGAGACCAACACCCACCTCACCACAACCCCCTTTCAGGTAGTTGTAGAGAGCGATAAGGTCTCCCCTCAGCCTCCTCTTCTCCAGACTGGACACCTCCAGTTCCCTCAGCCGTTCTTCGTATGCGGCTTCTTTTCTCCAGACCCCTCACCAGCTTCATTGCCCTTCTTGGGACACGCTCAAGCACCTCAACATCCTTCTTGTAGTGAGGGGCCCCAAAAAAATTCAGCATTAGTAATAAATAAAGCTGTCCAAGAAATCAATAAAGTAAAACAGGAAATGTTTTAAGCAAACTCTGAGCAAAACAATTTTTATATAGCTAACCTCTGTAAACTTTCACAACTTGCTGAGAAGCCTGCCATTTCTTCCGGGAGATGGAAACAGAAACTTTTTTTTTTTTTTTTAAATACAGTAGTTCTGAAAAGATGTTGAGATGGGCTTTGAATAACCAGAATATCTGAATATTTCAAAAAACTCCTGAAACTTGAAGGCTTTGCCTGAGCCTGAATCCCTGAGACATTCGAGGTTCATCATTCACTGAACTCTTAGATGCAACTCTGCTCTAATCACCAGTGCTTGGATATATGAGCCCAGAGTCTCCTTGAAACAACACGCATCATACTATCATAGTGTGGGAGAGAGAGCTCAAACTACTCAGAGCGCCGTGTCACCCACCGCTAAGCTCAGAACTTTGCAAAGCAAGTTCATAAATCAGGAGGTGACAGTAAATTTTTAACAGTGTATAAACGCAGGCATGAGCAAGAGCCTAGTTTATTTTACGGGCATGATGATAGCTGCGAAGAATGCTGCAGAGCGATATGGATAACATGGTGGCACACCTGTAACCTCCAGGACTGAAAGAGAGAACTGTTTGCACTTCATCATTCCAGGAAGAAAAAAAAATACCTAGTCCTCCTGCCACAACACACCCTAAATGGAGCCTTACTGTCCCGAGGAAAAAAAAATACGTAGCACACAAAGTATACCTTGTCAATCTTATTCTCAGTGATTATGTACTTCCATGGTATGTGGAAGTTTTATAGAGCAATTACATCCATTGTGACTTTGTAATTACAGTATTAAGAGGTCACAGACGGAGGATCTTTGCCAAGTCCATTGATTTTTAAGGCTAGTCCAAACAGGATATAGATTTCCACTGGACCTGTAACTTTTCAGTATGTACACAAAGTGCAGTACTCTCGGGAGACTAACATTTAAGTGATCTTCAGGCTAGCAATGGGCCGTATTCTGATCTCTAGTGCTCTTTCAACATAAATCTGCATCATCACCCTGGAAAAAGAGTGTCTTTGTAGAAATAAGTAATTAGAGAGAAGTCCTAGAGACTGTGGAAAAAAGTCAAAAAGAGCTTTTTAAAATGTGAATCTAGCAACCAAAGTCAACCTCGCTGACTACCAGCATGGTTTGGATTGTGTCGGTAGCCCTTAACTATTTACTTTTTGAACCATTCAGTGTACAACAAAAATTCAATCCTGGAGGATAATGTAACAGAAGAGCTGATCAATTTTTTTTAAACTCTACAGTGCATTTTCACTAGAGAAGAAAATCTAAGAAAGAAAGAGTTTTTATCAAGTAAGTGACAAAATTGCTTGAGTTATTGAACTGAATAAGGTTGAACTGATCTTACTGAAGTAGATAAGAGCTGTGTTCAAAGAGCATGGTGGATCTCTACCACACCAGTGTTTGTGAGAATAATGGGAAACCTCAGTTATTCTACGTAGCATATATTCTTTATTATAAGTTTAGGCACAGAGCTTCTTGTCAGTGGGGTACCTGCATAATAGACTAATTTTCTGCAAAATATAAAAAATTATTTAAAAAAAACCCATGTTTTGGGAGGGTGTTAAAGCAAAATTATTTTTTTTTAAATGAAAGGAAAATATTTTAAAAAATCATCAGGGACTGCAGAACACTTTCCACTCATTCTGATTTGATGCATTCTGGATTCATTTCAAGCATGATAAGGTTTCTTACATATGCTGTCTTTAATAAATATGCAGAAAATTTATAGAAAAAAACCCCTCCTCTCTGAAAACAACATTTCCATAGAAAATATTGAAATGTAGTGCCATAATACTAACAATAATTCTTTTTTTTTTTTTTTAATTGAATAAACAATTTGGTAAACTGTAGGTGGCACCATTAAACATTTCGGTGCAGCTGACTGCTTTTTTCACTGAAAAAAATATTTTTGCCAAAAAATTAACTCTGTTCTACTTAATGCTCTAAAGTGTTAAAAAAAAAACAATGTTAAAATGTCCCAACACCTACTAAGAAACTTTTAACAGCCTTTGGAACAAATTCCTTTCTCAGCATGCTTCTGAAAAACCTAGACTTTTTTTTTTTTTAATCACTGGAACTGGAATCGATCTTCCTTTATTGGCTTCCCACTCTGGTATGTATGTATTCTAGATTGATCTGAAACTTATGTCTACCTAAAATCTGAAGCAAACTGCCTCACAAAGATTAATTTTGATGTTGTTTGAAAAAGATACATTATTTTCAAGGAACAGAAACAGTATAACAGTATAACACAAAAAGTACAAATAAAGATTTGCTTCCTTAAGACAGCAGAGTGTAGAAGGGTATTTTAACTGACACCATGCACAAGATTGTCATTAACACTAGGGTTACTGAGCACTGTTCTATACAATATAATGGGCCACTAAATTAGGGTAAGTGTAATTAATACATAACATTACTAAGAGTCAATTTTCATTCTCTTCTTGTGGCTGACTGGCATTATCATTATTTTATTTTTTAATTTCCTGGTGATATTGCCATCTTTACTAGACTTTTTATATGAATGAGATAAGCTGTTGCGCATTTTGATTTGAAAGCAAAAGGAATGGTAATTAATTTGAAAATGAAAAGAGCTTAATCAAGTGGGTTTATACAGCATGAAAATGCGCAGAACCTCCATCTGTGTTTGAGAAACACTCTCCTTCAAAATCTCTCCTGGCAAAACGACAACAGCCTGATCCTAGTCTCATCTATTTCAAGAGCAAAGCCTCCATTGATATGTCTAACATGACACCTCAAAATATCATTACTTCAGGGGCGTGAAAGTCGTTTTTTTAATGTATGTTTTGGGGCTTGGATACCAAAGAAGCTCAAGTCACTTTGAATCCAAAGTGTGAACTCGATCTACAGGGATTCCCAGGCACCCCAGGTTGCACGCTGAGTTGGTCACACCACTGACGTCAAGTTCACCCGCTGGCCCCACCAGTTCTCAAATCCTCTACAGAACTTTCTTCCCACTCTGTGACCCAGCCCTGCTCTGCACCAGCTCCATCTGTGAGTACCCACTGGCTCAGTCTGGGGCAAGTAGTGTCGCAATAGAAGAGACTGTGGTACTGTGAAACCACTAAGTGTGTGACAACAGCTGGGGCTTCATGCTCAAAGGAGATGTGATAGAAGGATTGCTTTTCTGATGGAGCCAATGCCATAACTTTCCTCAATTGTCCGGATTTAACCCTTCACTATGAAAGCTGATGTTGGAGCTCATATCCAGACAGATGAGAAACTAGGAGAGACCTAAGAGAGGTGACCATTTACCAAAGGGATCAAGGTGCTACATCTCTTCATGAAACCAGTAAAATGTCCAATAGTACAATAAGGCAGACACAGGTAGAACTTGTTTTTCTTCTTGTGTCATTTGCCTTTGTTTCCTGGGACAGGAGAAACATGTATAAAAACAACACATGGGAAGAGAATATAACAGTATCAGTCTGACTGTGTGCTAATTACACAGGTCCATTCAGGGATCGTAACAAAGACGACTTCAGTGACACTCTGGGACCCAGTAGTTACAGCACTCAAAAAAAAGAGGGGAAACTGGATTCTGGTTCTAACACCTGAGGGTTTGCTCATCCCATAGCTTACCCCACAACTTGTGAAACAATAAATAAGACTGATGAGGGGACCGAAACTCAAGACTGTTTCCTTTTATTTGAACATCATGACAGTCAGGCCACAAACACATAGAATTATAGGGTCTCCATGGCATGAAACCTCAACTCTGGCCTCCACAGTAAAAAAACACATTGCTTTGTTTCAGTTCTGATATAACATTCTAGCTGGTGATTGGGCAATGCCTGTGGACGAAAGCTGATGGAAGTTTGCAGACCCTATGCATAAAGAAAGATGACATTTGGGTCACCCACATCCTGGACAAAGTATCCTGTATACAGAATCACAGAATCACAGAAACACT
>NW_010535332.1:0-2711 GCF_000687285.1 Phaethon lepturus
GCACCTCAAGATGGAGATTCAAGCCAGCTTAGGAGACATGACTGAAACTGTCCAGATGACATCCCTTTCTTAACTTACGATTGTTTAAATCATTTACGACTGCTTTTGTCCATAAAGTGACAGTGATCTAGGGTAACCATGGCCACGGAAGGTAGAAAGGCAAATAAACCCCAAATGATGTGCTAGACTGTTTGAATCTATACAAGCAAGCTACTAATAAAGAAAAAGCTGGGAATTTATGGTTGCATCTGAAACAAATTGCCAGACAGAAAGGTACAAGACTCAGAATAGCACCTGCAGGTTCTTGGACAAATTTATGAAGTAGTGCGTAATGTCAATAGGACAGTACAGTATTTTGAAGATGGAAAAAAGATGGAGGAAAATATCCTGCATGAATGGCAGCAGAATGAATTTCGTACTCTGTACAACGTAAATAATGTACAAAACATAACAATACAACTCATGAAAATGTAAAATCCATTTAAATCGATAACAGAATTTTGAAAAAGATCCAAGCCCTTGTTCATTCAAGGTGAAAAATAAACATAAATAATGAAAATAAACCTAAATCCATCACCATCTAAATGCCAGTGAAATCCGAGTTGTGAAAAAATACCATTCAAAGGAGGTGTTTCCTCCTGCTGGGAGGAAAAACGTTAAACAAGAAGAATTTCTTGAGAGAAAACTGAAATTTTACTGCAAAAATAATTCTGCTAAGAATAGCGTAAAACAAGAAGTTAAAGGTGGACTATTCCAAGGTGCGTTAATTATTTCCAAAGAATAAACCCCAGAAAAGCAGCTGCAAAAAAGTGGGGATTGCTATATTCATGCACATTGGCACATCATTGCATTCATCCCTCTTTGCTGGGCGGGGAAGTCAATTCCTGCTAGGTGAGTGGCTAAATTACTGCTCCTGAATATTCTGTCTGAGTACTTGTAAAGCTTCCTCAAGCTTTACAATTCTGCCTATGGATCCTGCTGCAATATACTTCTGAGAATTACACGGAATGAAATTTAGTCTTGCCCATATTTAGGCATAAATAACTTAATCCTCACCTGCAGGGACTAAATGGAAAGCAGCACGATACAGACAGGCATACTGGAGGCATTTTAAGGACCCTGTGTAAGCAGGAACCCACCTGCAGATCCGTTGAACTTTGGTTCGTGGGTGACGCTGGCACTACGGTAGACTATATACGCTGATCTTCGAGGCTCTGAGGAACTGAAATAAGTCTTTCTTCCAGTTTCTCTCCCATAAGGAGGTGGAGAAGCAGTTTCAGCATCCTTCCTTTGACCCCTTTGTTGAGAACTTGGTTTTACTCTGGGGTCTGAAGTCTGGATTCCTAAAAGTGACAAAACAAACTTAAAAAAAAATGTTGTGCTATTACTAGGAATCTGACATACTGGAGGAGACTGGAGGCTGGACAAGAAGATTAAAGCAATATTCTTTGTGGATAGCCGAAACCAAATATGGATTGTCTTTGACACTAAGAATAGAAAGGACCTAGGTGTTGCTAAATCATCTAGCAGGTTACTAAAGAAGAATGAATAAGCCAACTGTTTTCTCCGAATACCTTGGCCTCTTCCGGTATTAGGAGAATTTCTTGGCTCCCCAGAAATCCGTTTCTGTTCTTTTCCTTCTTTTGGCCCGTTACTGTATTAGGAGAATTTCTTGGCTCCCCAGAAATCCGTTTCTTTTCCTTTCCTTCTTTATGGTGATGGTTCTTTCCCATCTCAGTGTGGTTTGTTTCTGAGGGATTGAAAGAACACGTACTGACTTTTCTAAAAGGCACGCAAAATTTTCTCATCCAAAAATGCTGTGGTGTTTTGAAGACCTCATCTTCAATACGTCCATACAGAGGTCTTCTTGGGTGGAATGTGGTTTTACATGTTAACTGTTCTAAAAGTATCATTCCCCAAAAGGAAAGTAGCAGTGGCTGTATTTCCTCTAGCAGTGTTCATGGTCACAAAGTCTTGAAAGCAAACTCAAAATTGAGTATAATCACAAAGACCAATGCTACTGTGAAGTCGTCCAATTGCTTTGATCAGTTCTGGCTCAGACTGCTGCTCGTTATGAATTAGGACATCTTCACGAATACTGTATTTAGGGTTTACGTTTTAAAACTACAGACATTTGCTTGAATCCACATACGGGCTGAGAATCAAAGGTTGCATGCAGTTGAGGGGTGTGTCACAGGGGGAACAAATCCTTTTCCAAAGCCAAAGTGTAACATCTAAATGGGAACGCAGTGCAAAGGGACTGCAAATCATAGAGTGACAGCGCTTGAACTGCATGTTGCTACAAGATAGCCAAGTTAGCAACCAAACAGGAACCTTAATATGTTCGGGTCTGCCGGTGCTTAGTTCTCATCCCCTGCCCAACAAACAGCGTTGCAGAAATACCGAAGAATGGCTGAAGGCTCAACCTCCCTGTAGCAGCTTTCCCTGCAATGTCAACATACCTAGTGCCGAAGGGTATTCTACTGTAGACATGTCTTATTTATAACTGCACAGAACCATTCCTTTTCCAAAATTAAGCAGGGAAAAAAATCAAGTGCAAGCAGCATAGAAGAATATTCTACGTTTTTTTAGTATAACCCTAAAACAAACAGAATGCTGAAATTTAATGCATGCAATCAGTTATTTTCTTTATCACATGATGTTCAAGAATGAGAAGCCAATGCTAAAGTATATTACCTCCTTTTTCAAGG
>NW_010535333.1:0-45577 GCF_000687285.1 Phaethon lepturus
CGCGTTAACGAACTCCCGAGTTTTATACTCGATCTGTGTTTAATTGCTTCATAAAAAGCCCTTCCAAGTGTTTGGCCGAGTTATTAGCGAAGTGTAACCATTCCCAGGCAATCCCGCTTTTGATACGTGATTTATGGTTCCCGAGGTGGTGTTATCAATGACGGCTTGTCCTTTAGCTCCAGCTTTGGGGGATGTTTTGCCATCTCATCGCCCTTGTAGTCTTCCAAGAAGGGTTGTTTTTAAAATTTATTTATTTTTTAAACAATAACCTTAAAGAAAGCCTCTTTGATTTAGCTTTAACGAGTAATATTTATTTTGCGATCCTTCTGTTTTATTAGGGTTTTGATTTCAGCCTTTTGCAAATGATTTAGGTTTAAAGCATAGCACATGCATAAAGGGACCTAGATGGAATTAGGCAAGAAGGAGTGATTTCTGAGGCCAAGTCAGTAAAAACTGAGCAGTGCTTTTTTGGACGCCTCCATGAGAATTTCAGTAAGAGATGGATATTCATGAACTCCGTCTCCTTGAACGTATTTTGTGGTGGGTACTTAAATCACAAGCCACTTCTGAAAAGTGTTGGTTGATAATATGGCCGTATTTAGTATTTAAAGATGGGAAAAAAGTGAACATTAAGAGATAAAGCTAATACTTAGTAGTTCAGAAATGAAAAAGCTGTGGTTATAAAACCTCTAAGCCAAATTGCAGATACTGTAGGATAACTGCCTTTAAAAATCAGTCGTAGCTAATAGATACAACGCTCTCGTCGTATGCCTGTGCCTGAATTACTCTATGTGTTTCATAACATGTGTCCTTAATGATGCCATTACCTGGGGCCGTGTGCTAGGTAGTGGATCTGTTTGAATGACTTTCCAGATACCACAATGCGACTCTGGATGCAGGAGTGCAGATTCAATGGCTGGATGATGTCCTAGCTTAGGGTAGGAATCCTCCGTGACATCTCAATGGGAAAATTTTCAGATGTTCTTTTCTGGTGTCTCCAGGGAATGCTGTATGTGCTTAATAAATAGCTGTATTTTTTTAAGGGGGGGGGAAGACAGGCTATCTTTTTTTCCTGTTTTTCAGTTAATTTCAAAACTTTAGGGTTATAATATGAAATCTTGTGGGTTTCTAAGAGCCTGGAAGGAAAAAAAACCTCACAAACATAAAGCAACTGATCACATTGGATCCAAAATTACAAAATTGGCCATTTTTTATTTACTGTGAGTTCTGCTGGGAAGTATCTTTCATTATATAAATTCACCTTTATGTATGGCTATTAATATAGTCATTCTGCATGATTACTTTATACACTGAAGTATTTCCTGTATTTTAACTAATATCTTTGGCAAAAACTGACAATGTTGAGTCATGGGCAGATCAAGTGAATTATTTATTTTTTTACAGATAGACGTCTATCACACATGTTGCAACCACACACTATATTTTCCCCCGTTAAAGATCTTGGTTCTGTAGAAGAAGAAGGGAACCTGAACGTCTAACACTATAATAAAAAAAAACCAAACAGCCAAACCCCCCAAAAACCCCCAACACAAAACCCCAGCAAAAACCTCTTATAAAGTGTTTTACAAATTTCTTTAATATAACTGTAGCATCTGGGTGAATAGATTTTGCTCCATCAGAAACCCAACCAACCGTACAGCACCCTTCAATCCCTACGCCTTTACACTCACATTTTTCAAAAAGATAGAATATGGACCACTAAATAAGTAAAAGACTGTTTGTTTTTCCAGGCATGTCAAATAAGGACTGCAATGAAAGTGCATCTCTGGTAGTAGCCTAACTTCTACTACCAGAAAAGATAGTCTGGGAGTCCAAGATCTGACGGTCTAATACGATGAAAATATTGAAGAGTAGTTTAGACTGTTAGCTCCCCGAGGTCCAGAAGGATCAGAGCCTCATTGTGCTGTGCTTGGTCCAAACATCTGTGAAGACATGACTCCCACTCCTGAGACTTCCCTGTTTGACACACTGATCCAGTAAATGTATACAGATGTGCGCAAACGGCCTCGTGTGAGTAGGCTGATGCAGCTCAGTAGGACAAGTCAGATGTGTATCTGCTTGGAAGCCAGGAATCTGCGCGGCTATTGTCACATCTCTTTTGGGGGGATTATTACCAGGTCGTCCATTTAGTTGAGATATTGTCAAGTGACCAAAACTGTTTTGCTGTGTTGCCTTGCAAAAGCTCTTTTTTTGCATTTTCCTCTTTGCTTTTTTCCCTGTCTCCTGCTGCTTCCTTTTTATCAAAGACCTTTCCTTGTAGAGAGCAAAACAGAACAAAAAGCGCATTTTCCCGTGTACATTCATGCTGTCTTTAATGTGTGCTCTTCCCAAGTGTGCTCACGGGCTGGCCCAAGTGTTCTGAATAAAACCACAAGGTTACTGCGAATGTAAGTAACAGGAACTCTCTAACTTGGATTTTTTTTTTTTCATTCTTTGCAGTATTTGCTATGGATATTACCACTTCAACTTTATTATTATTATTTATTTAACTTTATATAAATAAAAGTATCTTTAAAGTATCTAAAGTATCTATGAAGTATCTTTATTATTTATTATTATTCCATATCATGTAACTTTGTGAGGAGTCACAATGGAAGAAGCGCAAATAGTATAAAAGCATTTTAAAAGCATATAGTAAAATGACAGATCTTTTAGATTGTATTTTAGATTATAGGGGATACTGTTGATTATCTTGAAAGTTGCTTCTTGTGAGATAAAGTTCCACAGCTCTTGATTAGTCCCTGTAACACCCCTGTGGTTAATTGTTTTGTCCATAGGTCAACAGGCTGCTATTTCAGCCAGTGTCCACCTATGAGCTTACAAACAAACAAAATGGTTTTGTTGCCATAAGCCTATAAGAGGATCAGAGTAGATGTCACTGTTTGACTTACCAGGATTGTAGTCTCATATTTCTTGACAAAAGTTGCTTGAAGTATCAACAAATTATCTTCAGGACATCATTTCTTTGTTTCTATAATTAACGTCTACTGAAACTGCTCTGTTGATTATGTACACAGAGGATCTTAAAGTTAAAGCATTGCAAATGAGGTTGAGCAGGGGAGCGTTTTAAAGCTTGCGTATGGATATTAAATCCAAATACCTAAACCTAAGTGGGGGGGAGGCATGGGGTGGGAAAAAAGCTTCCCTGAGGTGTGACACTAGATACCAGTCTGTGGAAACACATGTAGAAATGCAGCACTCTTCTGAGACTCAAAGGAGCACCTCAGAGTTGAAAACTCTCTTAAAAAAGTCTCTAACTAAATGCAGCTGCTTTCCACACAGTGATTGCCTTGCAAGCCAGAAATATCTAGAAAGTTAACTAATACAAAATAAAAAGTGTAAGCCTTTTCTTTTCTGAGCCCTGGAAAAAACCTCAGTCACCCTCAATTGCAAATTCTATGTTCATGCAATTGTGCATGTTTTTGCACAATTTTGTACCTTAACAACCAGTTTTTAGTAACGTGGTAGACTGTGAGCTGCAGTTATTTTTGGCTGCAAAGTCATGTGTTTTAGCTACTGTTTCAGTGTGACATCCTCATCTTGCCGTAGGTTCCCAGGTAATAATGTGTGCTGGTACTTCAGTGGTGAAGTTGCTCCCGGAACCAAAAGAAACGAGGCAGCCTGTACTAGGGCTGGCCTGGGCAAAGCTGGAAGGTCAGCCTTGCGTAGGTAGAGGCGTGACAGTGATAATGCAGCTTACATTTTGACAGTGACTCCCATGTATTGAAACACTTAAATGAATATTAAAGTTGTTTTATTGTTAAGATGCTATCTTTGATCCAAGTTTCTGCTTTTAAAAATTAGCAGGCTGGGGCTGTTGTCTTAGAATATTCTTTTGCGCTTGAGAGCAGAGGGAAGGTTTATATGAAATCTGAATCTGGTCATACGGTAGGAAACAATTTTTAGTGGTAAGGGTAGTGCAGCATTGGGAGGGCTGTGGAACCAACTGCCTAAAACAGAGTTTAAAGAAATTTTGGGTTGATTGGGGCTGGGACCAACTATTAACTTGAATAGTTAAGTGACTTTGTAGGGCTGCTTCTGTCCTGGTTTCTTTTTCATTCTAATCATGGAGATATGTCAATGAATCTGCTTATTTATAAGTGAATTTTCATTATATTTCATTTATAATAGTGAAATGAATAAATGAGAGCAATTATCTATGATTCTTTGGAAATAATAACAAAATACTGGTGTTAGCTGAAGGAAGCTTGGTGATTGCAGTTTTACATACTTTATGATGAATGAAGAGCGCTCTAAAATTCCTGAAATTTTACATTTGGTGTAAAATTTAATTTGGTCAGGTGCTGCAGAAGAAGTTATAATTTTTTCTCTCTGTTTACAAGCAGAGTCACTGCTACCCCACCTCAGAGTGTGGCATGTGAGAGGTCGTGTTTAATATCTTTTAACTGGACTGAAATGACAGGACACATACAAAGGCTATGAAGATTGCTAAGGTGAAAAAATGGAATAATTTCAGCTCAAGTAGATACCACTAGCGTGCTATGTAATAATAAAGCTCTAAATATTACTGTTCTTTAATAGTAAAGATCTTTTAGGTCCTCTTGGGAATAGAATATAAAATAAAATAACTTGCATATATTTGGAATCTAATGCAATGTGATATTGAAAATGGTGTTCTGCCAAAGTCAGACAGCTTGGGAAAAAGAAGTAGCTTTAGAAAGGAACCCTTTAGCGAGGGAAAGCAATAACGCAGGCTTCTCAGCATAATTCCATGCCAGCATCCTGTAGTGAGGAAGATTGCTTTCCAGGATCTCCTCCTGAAGTGGAGACATTGGAGTGCCACTGTTTCCAAGTAAATCTGCAGAGCAGTATATGAAAGGAAATGGCTAGTGACGTGTGAAAAGAATCCCATTGAGCATATTGCTGGGATGGACATGAATTTGGAGGATAATTAGTTAGGTACGATTCCTGAAAAATAATGCAGAATGGTCACCAACAGGAACAGAAAGCCACATCATTCCCGATGAGGAGGAACTGACAGGTGTAAATCAATCGTGGGGCCAGTACTGTGTTTCGGCAGTGCTGTGTACAATTCTAGGCTTTTCCTAAAGTATTTCCACAAGTCATTAGCTGGAGTTCATGTGGAAGGCATGAAATAGGCTCTAAGGCAGAAGAAAGCCTAGGTCAAGTCTGCTTTGTTACTTCTACTGAGTAATTATTACTAAGGGTAATTGTACTTTATCTTTTAACAAAAACCCTTCAGAGAGCTGCATGGAGGCTCTGGTTGTGTTTGATCAGTGAGGTGCTACAGAGCACCTTCACAGGAGATTGAAGAATGACAAAAAATTGTCTCTTGCAGGAAGTATCCTGCAAGATGTTGGCAAGGTCTGGGTAGCGTGTCCCTGTTGGCTGGATCGGGACAATTACGTGCCAGTTCAGTAGGGCTGGTCCAGGCATGGCTTAACCCACCCGGGCCTTTCTGTTGTTGCATTGGAGGCAGGGAGCCTGGACACGCTCATGGCGCTTTGGGAACACTGAAGGGAAAGAAGATCTGTCTGGCCTTGGTGTCAGGGGAAGTTTAAAAAAAAAATATTGAGGCAAGTGACTGTATTGTAGAGGCAAGACACACTCCTCCTAAAGAGTTCAAGCAAAAGTGCTGTTAAGTTTGTGCAGATACTGCACATTTTTTATAACTGCTGCTGATGCCCTGTTCTGTGTTGTGTTGTGCAAAGACATGCTTTCACTCAGTAACAGATATTTGGTACTAGGTTTACGTTAGGACTTAGCCATCCCAATATGCAATGGTAAAGTTTCATAACTAGATGAGTTCTTGAGAAAACAGTTAGTGGAGGCCCCGGTGGAAGCCTGCATTTTATTAAAAGCTTTTTTTCAAACTGTTCAGGTCATATGTTGAAACTGATACTTCATGATGGCTTCCTGTGACCTCCTGCTCCTTTCGTCCAAGGGGTGTCAGTTGTGCCTACCCTTGTCCCGTTCCCAGATGCTCTGCTCTGTCTGCAGCAGAGGTCTGAACATCTGCTCCATGCAGATCTGGGAAAGAGATGGAGCGGTGAAGCTCTGTGTCGGAGCACAGCAGCAGGCCATGGGAAATCGAAAGATCAGAGATAAGCAAGGAAAAATGTTTGGCAACTTTATAACCTCATCACACATTCTCTCCAGAGACTGGAAATATATGAGGGTATGCTTTTCTTACCCTTGGAACTTGAGATTATCTTTGGAAGGAGATGCACTTGCAGATTCACAGCATGAGACTTCCTCTTAAGAGAGAGCTATTTTGTCCTCCTCTGAAGGAGGTGGCACAGTCCCTCCCAAAGATGCTAAGCTGTGCTTTAAATGATGGATGGTGCAAGTGTAATGTGCTGCCTGAGAGTGTCCACATTATGGCTGGTCAATACAGAGCATAATGGCTCCTCATTTGGAGAAACTATGTGCTTCAGTGCTGAGATACATGCTGGAGAAGGAGGGGTTTTATGATCTGCGTGGTCTTATTTTCAAAACTCACAAGGGCCTTTAGCTCTTACGATGTTTCCTTGGGAGAGCCAAACACTTCTCAAAATCTCATCAGAAATGGCACAGGGTGCAGATCAGTCCAAAGGCTTCAGAAGCGTGGTCAGGAAAAATTAAGGTGCTTGAGATGATGCAGTGAGTGAGAAATTTTACAAGAGCCCTTTTTAAATCATGTCTGGTACTTCATCTCTTCTTGTTGAGCTAACACCACTTTGAAAAGAACCTCTCTTTGTACGTCAGTCTCCTGACCACATCTAGGTAAAAGGCAGGAATGACATTGGTAGGGAAAAGTGCTTTCTTTCGTTAGCCCAGCTGACTAGCTTTTGAGTGCAGAATGTGGGCTTAGCCCTGAGAGCAAGAGTGGACGCTAATGAGACCCAATAATAACAACAACCACCACCTTTCCTTGTTTCTTTAAATTGTTACAACTATGTAAGTACCATTATTGGAGAAATAATGTCAATGCTTCCAGTTAGTACATAGATTAATTTGTGCTAGGCAGAGGCTGCAGGTTAGTATTTTGTTTTGTTTTCATCTAAGCATTTCCTTCAGCACTAGCACTGTAGAAAAGTTATGATGACACTTGCTGTGTTCAAGTATTTTCAGTTAAAGTGACTTTTCCACTGTCTTTCAAAGAGCTCTTGTCTGATTTTGAACAGAATGTGTGTCTGATGATAGGATTATTCTTCCTGAAGGCTTTGGTTTAAAAGCAGGGGTGTAAAGGTGGTGACGTGTATAAGGATTCTTGGGTAACAAAAAAAATGCCAGGATGGTAGAATGAATTGCAGCGTGTGGTGACAAAGCTGGGCTGGTGGACATCCGAAGAAGTTTGAAGCATATACAATAAGGGCTTAGGAGTCTTGGTGTTCTCCAAGGTGAGTCTGTTGGTTGTGGCGAGCACTTCATTCTTTCTTAGACTTGCTACCAGCTTTTGTTACACAACATTATGCACTGGGTATGTTTGAATAATATAAAACAGCTTGCCAGAGACATTTTGTTGCAAATATGAACATGTTATAGAACTGCTAATCATTGAAGTCCTCAAGATAGTCAGACATCTGGAAGAAAACCAGAAAGGATTAGTCAGAACTCAGTACACCCCATGAGGTCAGGCAGGTGTATTCCTGCCCTTCTCTCACTATAAACTGAAAGAGGTTTGAATGTTTTCAGATGATTCTTGTATTTGATGATGCTTTTAAGTTTTCAGCCCACTTGCAGAAAAAATTATCTATGCCTGTGCTTGTTACTGCTCTGAGCTACAAAGTGACTGGTAAGTCACCCTTTTGACTTGGTTGGAGGAGGAGAAACGCTGTGTCGTAATGCTGTCATCATGTTTGTAGCAGCAGCTGAATAAAATGTACAAGCCTGTCTCGCCATCTCAGCATCCATACCTTTGAACATCTCTGGAATATGTAACTTGGAGAGGGGTTTTGTTTTCTTTCTGTTGAATTCAGTGTCGGTAATTCTGTCCTCAAAGATAAGTGTGATTGTGTACACAGATCCGTCTCTAGGAGAAGCCAGAAGCTTGGCCAAATGACAAAAAAGTCAGTTAGAGCTAAGATTAGATCTGTTTCTGATCAAGTCCTTTTTGCAAAACTTCTGTTACCTTACCTTTCTCTTCATGAGACATCTCTCTCATCTGTGACACCTTTATAAAGTTAGTGTATATCTTAGTGCTGTGGAGTCTGCACTGTATTTACAACAGTTTTTGCCTCTCCCAGTTTTTCCTGTAAGAGGTCAGTTATCATGGTTGAACATCTCTTCTCCAAAAGTAACTTGGCTTCAAATAAAAGGAAGTATCTTTGTAATTGTTTTGTTTACTCTGAAATATTTGATGTGCTGTATAAGTAACAAGCATTCTGTACTTTTTAGTTTTTAATTTTATTGTATATGTTAATTATTCATGCCATATGTTTTGATTATCTTTTTAAAAAATACATTATCTCGCTGAATTTAGTGAAAATTTGTAGCATGAGGGAGCATCTCTTTTTCTCCAGAACAAGTTGAGTGTAGAGAGCACCACCCTGAACTCTGCTTTCAGTATGTTTCACCCAGAATGACAAGAGGTCATTTAATTCCCAGTTAATTGTCACGGAAATGGATTTATGCTGTTAAGTGGTTTCAGAAGGTCGCAGAATAGCACTAGGTGGATCTTTGCTTCTGACCATCGACTTACTATTGTAGTTTCTTGAATAATTTTCTCTTCCTACATTTAAAGCTCTTCTCCAAAGAGAATGGTTCCTAGTTTTGATTGTGTGGCCTTTGCTGTTTTATGAAGAGTAGAAGCAGAGCTGAGTAGCCGTGGAGGGCTAGTAATATCCCACAGCTGAGAATCTGGCAGCAAGAGGGAAGCCGGTAATTAGAAGTGAAAACATGGTAGTTCAGAAGTAACTATTAGCCAACGATTAAATCTGAAATTCCAAGTGGGTTCTTTTGTTCAGGCCCTGTCTGGGTATTTGGTGCAATTTGCTACTGCTGGGCAGGAGAGTTGCATTTGCTTTAATTAGCAGTATGTCAGAAGTCCTCCCAGAAGCTGTCTGGTGCAAAGCTGGCCCCCTTCTAGCTGGTGTAGATGCTCATGAGGCTTGAGCCTCTTCATTGATTTCCTTTTAAAATCTGGGGCAACTTAGTAGTGTTGCTGATGCTTTTTACAGCTCTGAATGGTCCGGAGTTGTGGTTTGAGATGATCCCTTTGCCTGGTATTGCATGAAGCAGTTATGTTTAACTTGGGAATGCCGGGCTGCTGGCATCTCTGAGGTTGAAAGACTTCATGTTCACGATAGGATGTTTCTGAACTGAGGGCCCCTTACTTTTAAATTCACTTTTCTTGGCAGTCTGTCAGAGCCCAAGTCTGGCAACCTTTGTAAGTGAGATGCAACAAGCCTCACTTATTTTAGCTATTGGTCTGTCACTGTGTTTTTAATTTACTGTAATTTAATAACTGACACAATGCTGGAATAAATAAATGGGCTGTGAACATTCTCTTAGACTTTGGAAGTCCAGCTCAGGGCAAGATTTAGCTTTTAATTAACACTGTCCATGAGATTTATTGTTAAAATTGTATCCTTTTAAATAAGTAAATCTGAAGTTGAGTAAGAGATGAATAATTGAAACCTGGTGTGGGATAACAGAATGCATTCTAGTGCATGCAGTAGTGGAGCACAGAGCCTTCCCCAGCAGGGCGAGTGGAGGCCCATCATAGCTCTAGACTCTGTTTCTCATAAGTTATGGGTCTTTCCACTGCTGGGCCATAAGTTGGATGTCGTCCTTATTTATTTTCCTGTCTATGATATGTTGCTATATGTTGAAAAACACATGTTCTTAATGACATTAAGAACAGTGGTATTTTACATGTGTATAAACCAGATTTTTAGTAAAGCAAAGAGCTTTAGGAAGGCCTTCGGATGCCCAGCTAAAAAGAACTGTTGAAGGGGTTTTGCTTCTTTTAGCCCCTACTGCTACGTAAATTCACCAAAAAGAGGCCCAGGCGAGGGAAGAAGCTGTAAAGGCATCCTCTCACTACAGAGGAATCTTAGTCATTAGCAAAATTCTAATTCATCAGGGATCAAAAGAAGATGTTCTCCTGATTCTCTCCCGTTATGTAGGGGGAGACGATATCTGATTCACCATTTTTCCTTTGAGAATCTGTTTGTAGGATGTGATTTATGTTCTCACATTCTGGTTTTGCGATTTTTTTTTTTTTAAACACACAATCTTCTTTTATATCCTAATGAGTATTTCTGACTCTTACGACTGGTTGTGTAGTGAACCCTGAGCGGTAGTAAAAGGTTCACAAAACTTGAGATATGTGCAGAAATTTCATGTTCCATATGGACTCCTCTTAAGATCTTTGGTCTCCTACTTTTCATAGCAGCAAATACGATCCAGATATGAGGAGGTTTGTGATCAACCCTTTTCAGCTCAGGCTGAAAAGCTACAGGGAATGTCAGGCAGACTGATTTGCTTTTGGTTTATTTTGTTGGTTGTGCTATTCAGGGCAAGACATCTTAGGTGTGGCATTAAGCTAACTGTGCTATTCCTTTCTTCCTGAACTGGTTTTAATGGGGAGCCAGATTTGGCAGTGGTCTCACTTGTCTCTCTGGTTTCAAAATCCATGTATCTGTGAAAGTTTTAATAGTTCTGGGGAAGTTCTTTGATCTGTCTTGAAAATTTGGAAAGTTGATAGTTGGGGGAAGGGGAAAAAGGTCTTCTCAGTGTCGATAGCAGGTAACATTAATTTTCAGTGAATTTGTTCAATACAGAAGGAGAGACTACCTGCAAACTCACTGCTTTTCCTTGCCATAAGGCTCTTGGCTGGGTAATATAATCTCTTGGTGAATGCCACAGGTGGAAGTGGCTCCTGGAAATGTGGGATTTTACAAGGATTTCGGGGAATCTGAACATCTAAGGTTGCTCTGTTGTCATTCATGGGGCCTGTTCAGTTCTCTCATTGGAGGTCATTCTGAAGACTCTGGGTTTGGAGCTCTTAAGCAGTGGGTGAATTTTTTGGCCTGCATTATGTTTATCATGGGGTACCTCTGATATAAAGGTCCCATCTAGCTTTAAAAATCCATGGGTAGCTCTAAGAGCAGTCCCTCTTTTCCAGAAGATTTTGACTAAATGTCTTATATGGCATTGTTCTTCCTGTTGTGTCTGTAAATGACTGAAGCTGTTGCCTCAGGCATCGCAGACCATCCAGCAAGGGTCATAGCAGGGAGAGCAGTGCTATCACAGCCTTTGGTTTGGGAAAATTGCCGTGTGTATGGTTCTGCACAGTTTTGTACATTAGGTTGGTTGTTTTTTTTTTGTCAGCTCTACAGAAATCCCCTACCCAAACCCTGTAATTGTCGGATGTTCTGTTATACTATTCCCCCTGCCAGTTATTATCTCCAAAGATTATCAAGGGTAACTTCACATGGACTAATTGTAATAACTGAAAAGGCCTAAGGGGAAGAATTCTGTCTCGACGTTGCAAGTAGGGGATTAAATGTGTGTATATTCAATGTAATTTGCTGAGAGGTGTCTGCGTACATATCTGTCAGAAGAACTGTAAAATCATTTGAAATATTGCAAAGGATAGATATGTGGTGATATGGAGGCTCAACTTTCATTTGCTTTTCTTTCATTATCCCATTGAAACTAATTTTATACACTTTTTTTTCCTCCGCTTGCTTGTATAAGCTAGTGTCAGGCTCCTTGAGAAGGCACTTAGGTTCTTGAAGGATTATTGTGCTAATTTAGCTTTCATTTCGTCAGGTATCAAGGCCTGATATTATCCTGCTATTTGTTACTGTACTTACTGTAAATTACTGACACCAGAGATGGTTGGTGATTAGAGTGAAGATGGCTGAGGTGCAGGAAGGAAATACTAGTTTTTGATCTCTACTTCCTTTGCTGTCTTAAAGATCCTACAAGTGGTATTGATCCTCGGGGCTCAGTTATTCAGTAATGCTGATTAAAATAACCAATCTGAGCAACAGAGCCTGACAGATTTTCTGCCAGAGTCCTTTACAGAATACATGTAATGCATCTTTTAGGAAATTTAGCAGGCAATTGCTTTCAGTCAGCTGAAATATTTCCTGCGGAAAAGAATGCCTAGTATGCCAGACTTGTGATGGGAAGTACTTTTGTGTGAGAAATAACAGGCTTGATTCACGGCATCTTCTCCTTACAAATGTATTTTTTCTAATGATCAATGTTTTTGTTAAAAATAATGTTGGCAGCACTAGATTTGTATTTGTTCTAAAATATTCCTGGATTCTAAATAGTTTCTTCTGAACTGTACCATATTAAGTAATACAGGCGTCAGAAGCTATTAAGCATATCAGTTTTATTTAAGTAAGGGGTAAAAAGTGAGTTATCTAACTATTCAAAAAAGATTTATCTGTCTTAATTTTGGCCTCAGTGGAGTCACTCTAAGCTGTTCTTGGGACTTCTGGGTAAAATAGAACTGCTTTCAATGTGAAAGCGATGTATGTGCAGTGCAAGCCCACCCCTCGAGCGTGATGTTATCGCCCTAAAAGATGCATCTTTAAACAGTTAGCATGAACTCATTCCTGTTAATGATGGTGCTTGTTACTACTAGACATAGAAAGTAAATGGAAAAGTTACTTTGATGTATTTTCCTTATTTTTAAAATAAAATAATTTATTTTCATAGAAAATAATTCTGCTACTTTGTTTCCAGGCACACTTCATCTAGCAGTGAACAAGGGCAGTCCTTTTACAGAAAGCAGTTTCAATGCCGAGTGTCCTAGAATACCTTACCCTGAAGAACAGAGGAGTGCAATTCTTCTCATTGTCTTCATTGGGATTTAAAGTACATGTGGTGCTTTAAAGAAACAGGAGAGATGTGGTTTGTTTTGTTTTGCTACATTGCTCCCTTACACTGGCACAACTCCTGAGTATTTCCCATCAACTTCGGTTTTGTTCAAATGTATGGTGGTACCACTGAGATGGTTATGCTTCTGTAGGCTTGTGCAGCAAAGGAAAACTCGTTGACGAATGATGATAGCCTGGAGTTCTGCCGGTGCCCCTTTTCCCATAGATGTTGTGTCCGATGCAGAATGTGTGAAATTTGAATACTTTGGATTTTGTCTTGAAGCAGAATATGGTGTTGCTTTTGCTTCCTGCACCAAATGCCATGGGAGAGAGGATAGTTTTGATCTTTGCTATCCATACTGTGATGTGTAGGTGTCTCAGCTTTCAGGGATGAAAGATGACTGTCATTTAAAGCGCCGGCCATATGAGAAAACAGTGTCAATTCTTGCATAGCTGTTTGGGGGAAGGGAGAAAGCAAATGCTTTGCATACAGGAAAATATCTGCTCAGGGGGTATTTGATTTCACTAAACAAAATCTTATCCAACCTCTTTTGCATGACTTTCATACCATAATGGAGTTAAAATGAACAGCCAAATGCAAAATGGTTACACCTCATGTTCCATATAGGTTCTCATGCCCTCTACCAACTTTAACCATAATATCCTGTCTTTTTTCTTAAAGAAATATATACTAGGAAATCAAAAGCTATCTCATTTGCCTACAAATAAATCGTATAGAATTCAGTCAAATCCTAATGAAAAGATACTGTTTATTTCTACTAGAAATATTTCTCAGACTGGATGTATGACTTGAAATAAATGGTTTCATTTCCAAATTTTAAAACTGTATGTCAGGAAAGCATTTATAGTATTTGATGAAAGCTGTTCCTACTTGGAACAATATTTGTTCTTGAAGGCTATGTTTAGTAATTGCATGTGGTGTTCAAGCAGAGTAATAAAAGTTCTCTGAGCATGAACTTACTTTTCACATTTTGGAGGAATATAAAGAAGGAAATATTTAATGCTATGCATTTAAATTAGCTCTCTTGATTGGGAAACAACTCCTGTTTTTAGTCTTCTCTGTGGCTTCTTTGGCTTTTATTAGTTTGTTCATCACTTTATAGAGTTCTGAAATTAGTGATTTTTTTTTTTTTTGTGTATGTAGAAAAAGGATTTTATAATCTTCAGGATTTTTCTGTTTTGCCTGAATCTATCAAACATTTGTTCAGATGAAGTGAAAGGGAAGACAGCTTAAAGTGTCTTTTTCCTGTTGCACAAGGTTTGATCCTTGCTTGAATTCTGCAGAATTTACTAGTTCGAGCCAAACATTTTGGATATTTTATGTTCATTCATCTTTGATGTTTGGGATTTGGGACTTCAGTGGTTTATTTTGGATATAAGCCCAGGTGAAAATGTGATGGAAAAGGGGTGCACCTGGCAGGCAAGGTTCTGGCCTGCACCAACAGGTTCTGTCCTGGGCCAATTTTAATCCAAGGCATTTCCACCTCTCTCATAGCTAGATACTGGTATGTCTGAAGATGCAACGTACAGGAGGGTCACCCCTGGAGAGCACAAACACTAAAAATTTGGAAATTCACTGTTAGTGCCTGCTTTCCAGGATGGAATTTTTTGTTATTTTTTGTTCTGTGTTTTTTTAAGGATGAACATGCCCTCTATGGAACTGTCTTGTCTGTAGAGACTTGGGAGGTGAAATGGCATACACTGAACTTTGTGATTTATATTGTCTTTGGTAGAAGGCTTATTCAAAGATGCTAAGAATATTTGAAAGCACCATCTGATCCAGAGTGCATCTGTATTTTCACTCGCGTTCTTTTATGAGGAGCAGAACGCACTTTGGGGCTATGCTATTGAGCTACTCTGACGAATCATTTCTCTTGGCAATTCAGAGTCCTGGGGTTTTGTTTGGGTTTTAGTGTATTCTTGTGTCAACCAACATCTGCTTAGATGTTTTCTATTAACATCCCCTTAATTTTGGGATATGCTTTGCTTGATTGAAACACTGAAGTCACAGGAAGGTATTTTGACCAAACCTGTTCTTCCTTACACTAATGTCAATGCAGAATAAATGCATACTGTGACTGATGCTGGTAATAAATTGTCTTTGTTGAAGAGTCCGTGATTTGAAGGTTTCCAGTTCCTTTGGTTCAGCAAGGCTCCACATTGCTTGACTTTCCTAGCAAGCTGCAAGGCTTGCATGCTCATCTGAGCTGCTTAATAAAGAGTAAAAATGGAAGGAACAGTAGCTGTTAGAAATTATGAATGGGTAGCAGTAGTCACTGATAAGTGCTCCATGACATACTTTGCATGCATTTAAAAAAAACCAAACTATTTAAATGCATTTTTTTGTACATGTGCCAAAAGCATAGGGCAGTTATAGTTTTAAATGAACATCCTGAACTGGTGTTAGAGATGTGGTATGGTTCAATTCTTACGTGCACATGATGAACAGCAGAGAAACATAGCATACCATGAAGTTACACAGCAGTGCCAACTCTTCAGTTGTTTTGTGTTTTTAAGCAGATGTGTATTCTTTTAATCTAGGGAGTGATTGGTGTATTATCCACAGTGTGACTGATTTACCAAGAGATGCAATCAATTTGTTTCCAAGCAGAGGCATGTCTGGTCTAATACAGTACAGGCACACTAATGACAATGCAGTTTCCAGTGCTTTGTCTTATTTTCCAGTTTTTAGTGACTGGGGCTATTAAAAAAAAAAAAATCAATCCATCTGTACCAATTTACTTTTTCAGAGAAGAATGTACTGGAGAGCAGAATTACAGATGTTCACATGCCCAAACCCTATAATGGTATTAGAAAATGACAGAGCTGCAATGCTATTTGGCATGGCAGCTAGAATGATTGACTGATTTTTCTTTCAAAAATTTTGTTTATATTAGAATCTTTATATCTCAAATAAAATTAGCTTTATGTGAATGGGAACTATACTTGTAATGATTTAGTTTGGAAAAGTAGTGTCAACACCCCAAAGGATTTCTGGCCTTTGATTTTTCCAGTGTCCAATGGAAGCCTTTCATAGAGGCTGGAAAATGTCTCATTCTGACTTCTGTTGCAGCACACAAAGAGAAGTGTCTTGACAGCTTCCAAACCAATAATATCTTACTTATGCTTCAATATATGAATAACAGCACAGGCTTTCTAGAGATTATCTTTTTGTAATGTCTTTAGTTTTGTAACATACTGTAGCCAGATGAATGTAAATCCTTCAGCGTTTTGAAGAACAGGAATGTATCCTTCTTAAAAATGTGTGTTATAGCAGGAAAACACTAATTCACTGAGCCAGAGTTGTATTCTTTTAATTAAGAGGTGCAGTTAGCAGAGCACATGATACTTCTTCCTCTTCATGCTGTTTCTTTCCTCTTTTCTAATCTCTGTTCTCCAGTGTGTTTTTTTTTTTCCACGGTCCTTGGGAGTCTTGTTTTTTCAAAGTGATCTCCTGCTGACTATTTTGAGGTCTGTCTAAGCAGTTTCTTCAGCTCTGATTTAAAAGAAGTTGTTCCCTTTGATTACTTAAATAATTCCATTGCTGTCCTTGTGATTAGTTTCTTTGCAGTGGAAGAACTGGGAGGACAAGAGGCCAAAGAGCTGCCAGCGCTTCTTGGTCCATCTGCTGTGATGATGTCTCATCCAACTGGCATGCGTCTTTGTGCATCCCTGGTTTGTCACCCTAGGCTGGGACTTTGTAAAGGAGTCTTTGCATCAGGTAGCGCAAGGCGAGACTGGTGGAGAAGCCGTTCTGTGCAAACTGGTGCTGGAAATGCTCTGCTTCTGTTGAAGAAGCTGTTCCTCATGACGTTGCTGCAGATGTCTCCAGTCTGTCTCAGCAGGCAAGTCCTATGGCAAGTTCTGGTGCTTTATCAGCTACAGCAAGAAGTGAGAACTCCTGCTAATCTTCTTAGAGAGGCAATTGCTGTGGTGAGGCAAAATGCCTCAAGCTGTTACCTCCTCTGCAAGGCTGGTTTGTTTTCCCCTTTCCTATCATCTCCCTTTGCTCTACAGCATATGCATCACTGCCCATGTTTGCCTTTTTTCTTCTATTGATAGCAAATGTTGCTGAAAATAGTAACTTGTCCTTTAATTTAATATCTGCTGGTTCCTAGATTACTGTAGGGGCAGAATCTGAAGTGTTCAGACTGGGGACATCTGTGTTTGTTCAAGAAACAACAGGAGATGCAGTGGATGAAAAATAGAAGAAGTTTGTTGAGGCACATGAAACTGACAAGATACCTTGAAGAAAATGTTAAATAACAATCTGTGCTTAAGGTCCCAATCCAGTAAAGCACTTAAACATATATTGTAACTGTAAACAGTAAAGATGTACAGTTGATTTAAATGGGACTAGGTTTATGTTTAAAGTTAGATACTCGCTTGAGTGCCTTTCTGGATCAGGGCCTAAGTGAGTGAGAATTTGAGTTGTTTTTCATTTACAAACGTGAGACTTGAAAGCGAGACCTGACCAGTGGTTAGTGGTGTCCTGGGGCATCTGAGATCAGAGAGAGAGTTTTAAGGCTGTATCCCTGCTGCTACTTTTCCTCCCACTTGCAAATATACTTCTTTGTACTTGCTTATTTTTCTGCTCACAAGTCAAATGACTTGTGCAGAATGTGACTCTAGAAGATGCAAGTAATTCATTGCTTGCCAGGGTAATGGTGTAACTGATCACATTTTTCAAGGGTCTCAACCCAACTTGTGTGGTGGAAGAGAAAGAAGGGAAGGAGCAATAAAAGTAGCGATATGTAGAGGTGTCTTTCTACTTTGCTGGTGTTAAGTGCATGTAAAATTCTTAGTTTTCTGTAACTACACATAAAACTATAGGTGAGTTTTTAAAATATATAGGTTCTATATAAATAATCTGAATCTTTTTTGCCATTCTTCATCCTGGAAGCTTTTCTTAGGGAAATAGGAATTTTTTCAAGCAATTATTCCCATATGACTTTCATTACTGGGAGGAACTTTCTTAATGGGCTTGATCCCACATATTATTTCTCTTGCAAGTTGTCTTTACTCCAGAGAGCTGACTGCTGACTTCAGAGGAGACTGCCGTGCAGAGAATGCTATTCTGCTTCAGGTTTGCCATTGACGTACTCTGCAACGATTTGTCTCCTTCCCAGTCTGTGTGAAGTAGGATAATACTGTTTACCCACCTGTGTAATACAAGTTCAGATCCTTGAATGAAAGGCCCTACTGTGCAAAAATACAAGGTAGCACTATTGGGGGCAGGGGGGGAAGTATTCTATACCTGCAACCTCAGACTATTTATAGTGAATGTAGTGAAATTTTCATTAACAAATAGGTAAGATGTAGTTGGTTTGCACTACTGCATGATGTTGGTTTAAAAAGAAATAATATTAGGGAATAACACTACACTTGTCACTATCTTAGTGTTGGCAAAAATGTGAAGGACAACTTTCTAATCCCTTAGGTGTGGAAGTTCTGCTGCTGCTATTCTTGGTTATTGAACTAATTCTGCATCTGGCTAACATGCTGCCTACCTCCTATTCCTCTCCTGGCTTGTGTGTCCTTGTCATTTCTGACTCTAAATGGCAATAGTACTTTGAAAGAGCTGGCAGAGGAGAAAGGTTGCAATAGCAGGGTGATGAAGAGGAACGAAGGTGAGAATCAAATTTGCTAAAGAGTAATACTTACACAATAAAAACAATATTATTCTTTATTGCACTTGCAGGGCCTGGGCAAGATTCATGCCACAGTCCAGGTTGTGTAAAAATGCAAAGGAACAGGCTTCTTTCTCCAGTACTTTTAAAGCCTAGATCTCGTTGGTGGGGATGTCAGTGGTAAAACTCCATTGACTTCAATAGGGACAGGAGTTTCCCCTCTCCCTTCGTTATATGTTGAAGTGTATGAGGAGGAACAGTAGCCCGGAGCAGAGATTTGACCGAAAGTCACAGAACAGATTAAAAATAAAGCACAGGCTCTCCCAAGTCTCCAGCAGGCACTTTATAAGCTGCCCAAAACACTTGTCAAGGAGTAAATGAAAGAATATAGAAAAACGTGAAGTAAGCAGCTCTTCTGTTAATCTTCAGTTATCGGCCATGGCGGGGGGTGTGTGTGTGTACAGAATACTCAGTAAAGACCCTTATAATTGCTCCTAAGTAAGCCTTAGGTCAGGAAATACACCTGAGAAAGCTATAATTTGCAGACCTGTGTAAAACACCTTTTTACAAGGTTTTGTTTAATATTTGTTTGGCTAAATCTTCTTACAAATTTTCCTAGCGTTTTATGTGCACAAACTATATCATTGTTTTGGAAAATGCAAGTCTGACCACTGTAAATGGGTTTATATTTCCAACAGGGCAGTTATTTAATTTCCTGTTGGAAGTCTGCAAATGTTGGCACTGTTCACTCTTTGGCAGGAAGCCAAAAGAGAGTACGGTATCATTAACATGCTACAGTCCATTCGAGATTTCAATTGGTTTCATCCAGACTTTAAGACTGAGCTATAACAAAATACATTTTTTTGATTAAACTGCATAAAAGCAGTCAGGGAGACAGGGGTGAAAGGGGGGTGATAGGATATTCTAAAGGCATGAGAACAGCTTTTGTTCTTCCTTACCTAGTCTTGTGCTGGAGTAATCCTCGTTTTGCTGCAGACTTAATCTCACTTTGTTGTTTTCCATTAAAGCACCGCAAAATGAAGGCTGAGGTCTGATCATGAAATTGGCTCTTTCAGTATAAACACGTTCCCTGATGGTGTTACCATCCTTGCCATCCATGTGCAGAGTCCCTGCAGAAGGATGGGTGCCAAGCTTTAAGCCTCTCATAGTCACAGTAACATGACTGAAAGTCCTGAAATCACCCAGGTTCATTTCCAAAGGATTCAGCAGCTTCCAGAGGACTAAGCTGTTTGGAAAATGCTATCTTTAGAGACAAGTACTTAGAAATTATTTGGAAAGCAAGCTCTTATAAACAAAAAAGATATTTTTGGTCAGACTTTGTTTTAAATATACAGACTTAACTCTGCAAAAATTAATCATCCTAGTTTAGTGTAAAAACACATAATTTACCTTGGGTGCCTGGCGTAGGCTATCTGTAGCTGCATGATACTTCAGGCAAGGCGATTTCCTCTGCCTAACAGTGTTACTAGCTCATGTGGACCTTCTGGTGCACCATGTCTGGAGCCCTCATGGAATTCTCCATTTTACTGTGGTTTGCAATGGAGATACACTCTTAACATCTACAGCTTGAAATAAAGGGAACCAACTTCAATTTTCTTTTGCAAGTTTTCCAGTCTGAAAGGAGCTATGTGTTGAAAACAAATGACCAAATGATATGGCAGGCTCTTCATCACTTGGAAGCCTTCAAATCAAGGCTGGTTTTCTGAACAGTATGCTCACAGCCACAGTAGGCTATAGGCAGGAATTGCTGGATGTAGGAAATTGTGGCATGTGTCATGCAGGGGATCAGGTTTAGGATTATTGTGGTTTCTACTAAATCTCACATAAGGCAGTGCTTCAGTGTAATCTGTTTGGATTTACCCTGTTCTGAATTGGAGCAGCTGCTTTTTCTCAGTGTTTTGGGTGTGGAAGAGGATGTGCTTGTAGAGAAACATGCACAATTTATATATTATAGTTAATATTTGCCCTCACTTTTCCTGGCTTATGTGAAGCTGTAGTAGGTAAAGCTATATGATGGAAAGCAGAAGAAGGAGAAAAAGTATGTTTTGAACACCTGTCATACTTTGGTATTGTTTCTTGAATGATATTTATGGCTGCTGATAATATGTAGCTTAGTCCATTGATGTGTATTGAATCAGAACGAGGAGTACCTAAATAACTTTACTGTGTCAAAAGATCAGGTTCTTTTTTTCATTGCTCCCTGAGAAATAGGCAGTGCAGCTAAAGAAAAATGCACATAAACCCCAAAGCGCATAAAGCATGTAAAAAATGATATGCCTGAACTTACGTACTGCAATGTACTTCTGCCACTTTCATATTTTTTGTGATAACCTACATTTTTTATTAAATTAGTTTTCTTTTTTCTCTCCCCCTCCCCCGCATACAGATGAATGCACTTATTTGTATTTATGTCCCGAAAGGCAAACTAGAGAGTGTTCTTTCCATATGCTCATGGAGCTTACAGCAGTAATAAGTGTACAGGGACAGGAGACCCTCTGGTCCTTTACAGTTTCTTCTGGGTGTTAAATTTCATGCAGAAAGTGTGGTTCTTATTGCAGTTTGGCAGGTTTTAGAAAAAAGGAAATCTTTTCGATGTTCATCTAAAAGAAATATAGCATGCTCGATTTTTATTTCTTTGCTGTCTCTTAGTGATAGTATCCAGAAGTTACGAATTTTTTACAGTAGGTTTGATCAAGGGATCTCAGAACTGTTCATAAACGATTTTAAAATTTTTACTGTGTTGTCTGTGCGTTAGGTATGTGTTTTCTCCTTTTAGATACATGTAGAGGAGCACAGGTAAAATAGCTTGTTTTAGATCCCAAAAGATAATCCATAACAGGTCTGGGAATAAAAGCCAGGGATCTTCCACATGCCTCTGTTTTACCAAAATTTCAACATCAAAGTGCCTTTTTTTTAAAAAAAAATGTTTTTTTACCCCAGTAGTCTGGGACCTTGCCTACGTGTGGCTCTTTTTCACGCTGTACATATGCAGCCATCTTACGTACATTAATCCTTATTCTTGGGCTTGCCCAAACTCCTCAGTCACTGTCTCCTACACATGTACCTCCCAAATCCTGCAAAAGTCTTCCTGCCATTCCCAGCTGCCTACCTCCCAGGTTTGTAGATTTGGAGAGGGGAGTGGGATGCTGACAGAAAGAAATTGTTACCAGTTTGGTTTTGAAGTTTCTAATTATTTCAGAAGTTGTTACCTTCATAAAATAAGTGCATTTTCTAGCATTTCTTGAAATTTCATGCCATTGGGTTGAAATACTCTTCTACACAATGTTGCACACTGGTTCATTAACGCCAGTTGCTGTTGGAGGCTTGCTCTGCTGCTGGTGGAGCTTGTCCCCCAGTTCTGACTGCCACCTGAGCATCAAGAAAAAGCGTGAAGAGGTCATGGTGTGCAGTAATCTGACCAGAGTAAGGTCCTGTATGGTGCTTTATGCATTTCAAATCAATATAAGACATGACAATTGTTGTAAGTGCAAATTTGGACTAACAACCAAACCTATATTTAGATATCTAAAACATCGGGTTTATATAGCAAAGGGAGCATAAAAGAACATCAGTCAGCCATATAATAAACAATGATATCTTACCTGTGTGCTAATATATCCTGCTTAAAAAAAATAAATTCATAACATCATGTATGTAGCATGAAACACTTCTTCAAGGGTAACAACTGAGATGCTATGTAAAAAAATAACCCCCAAAACACTCCCCCCCAACCCTAACTTGACATATACCTACATGATAAATAACTTGATGCTGAATATATTTTTCCAAGGAGCACTTCCTTACCTGTATGCTAATATATCCTGCTTAAAGAAATAAATTCATAACATCATGTATGTAGCATGAAACACTTCTTCAAGGGTAACAACTGAGATGCTATGTAAAAAAATAATCCCCAAAACACTCCCTCCCAACCCTAACTTGACATATACCTACATGATAAATAACTTGATGCTGAATATATTTTTCCAAGGAGCACTTCCATTTATCATGTAATGTTCAAATTTTAGCTGAATTTATAGCTATCAAATGTAAAATGACAAAGTGCTTTTAAATTTGCTATATTGACTTTGAAAAGTATTTTAACAGCCTTGAATGATGGAGTTAAATCCTTAGGAAATAGGGATGATATAAAAAACACTGTGATTTGGTAGACTAAAGTTTGTAAATATGATCCTGTGGGAAGCAAGTCTCAAGAGAAAAAGTATTTAAAGGAATCTATAGTTGCTTACAGAGATTGAACTTCTGATGTGAGGACATCCTCTCAGCATATGGGAATGATAGGTGTGAACGAGAGAGAGATGGCGACTGCAAACACGAGAGGGAGGCATCCAAAACCTGTGAATGAGATTACCAGAGATGTGTCCAAAACCTTAGGATAAACATAGAAACAAAATCAGAAACGCTAAGGCACAGACCAGGACTAAAGCTCTAAGTGATAATGAGAGAAGCAGAAAAAGAGAAAGCCAAGAGAAAGGCTGACTTGTGATTCAGTGCACAGGAAAAAATCTTGAAATAGGTGAAACCAAAGACTAAAATCTTTAATGCTCTTTTTTTGAGCTGCTTTCCACCCTGCCCTGAAAAAAACAGCAGACACAGTGAATGCAAAGATGTAAGGACTGCAATCTCAGTCTAGGATAAGAAAGAACAGTTAGGGAATACTTGGATAAATTAGCTGTTTTCAGATTTCTCCTGTCAATTCTTTAACCTCTGAGGAAGTTGTTCAGTCCTGGTCAGTCTCAGGAGTGAGACACTGTGCTGATGGGGGTAGGCCTAGAAAGTTTGGGGAGGGGGGGAAGGACAAACTTAAAGCCTGTTAAAAAGAGAAGTGCTAAGGAATTCTGTGTCAATCTGCTTAATGACAGATAAATTCTTTGCAAGCAGCTGGAAGATAACAAGGAGATAAATACCAGGTCAAAATGGTTTTGTCAAGAGCAAATCCTGTCACACCAATCTCCTTTCCACTTACAGCAGCTTATTGAGTCTTGTGGAGAACACAAGATGACATATCTTGAGTTCATGTAAACTTTTGATGTCACATCTCATGTGCTATTCCTACAAGTCATCTACAGACACAGGGTCTCGGTTTCACTAACTGGTATAGTGTAAAGGTAGAACTGGAGTAATTGCATGCCAAGGATAGCTCTCAGGGTTCCTCTTCTAAATAAGTAGAAAGCCTTGGGCGCAGTGGTTTGGTACTTCTGCTACCAACCTGGGAAATGGAATAGCAAGTGTGCTGGAGGACATACAGGTGGGAGGGACTGCGAGAGTATTGGCAGGCAGGTTTTAAAATGATCTTGCTAAACTGGAGAAGTAGTCGGAAGAAATACGATGAAATGGAGTAAGTGCAATATATTAAACTTCTGAAGGAGTAATCACCTGTATAAATTACAGAATAGGAATGTGGTTAGGTTGCAGCTCTTCTAAAATTATTTGGGAGTTTTCGCGGAACAGAAATTGAACAGAGTCAACAGTGGCATACTGTGAGGAGAAGGCAAACATTGTGCTTGGCTGTGTCAACAGCAATAGAACCAGCAGGGTACAAGAAGTTGTCTGTCCCTTTGCTCAGCATGGGCGAGACCTCAACTGGAGGAATACTGTGCCTAGTTTTGGAAAGTGCATCTTGGGAAAGGTACGGATCAGCTGGAGAAAGTCCAGTGAGAACAGCAAGAATCATCATTGAGCTAAGAAAACATGACCCATGAGGATGAATGAACTGAGGTTGCATCACCAAAAAGGAGGGGCGGGGGGGGGAAGCAGATGCTATGAGTCGTTAGTACATATGCTGTTACAGTCAGGAAGAGAATAGCTTATTCCCAATGGTTGTGATTGCTAGGACAAAAGATACTTGGCTTAATTTACGGCAGAATATATTTAATTTAGATATGAAGAAAAAACTTCCAAGGGTAAGGAGAATAGAGCCCTTGACAGTGTTGGGAGGCTGTGAAGTCTGCGTTGCTAGAGGCTTTTAACAAGAGATTAGGCTTATATCTGTTGGGACTGGGTTTGGGGAGGGAGGTGGCAAGAGGACTCCGTCACATCTATTTTACCCTGGTTAACGCGGTGACTCTAAAGGGATCCTAGAGAAACCAGCTTCCCTAGGCTCCGTTTAGTCTTTGTGAATATTTCCCTCACCTATTTATTTAGGCCTTTACAAATACACATATTAATTAAAGCAATAATAGTATCATACCTAAATTGTTTCTTACCTGAGACCTGATGGAGTGTAAAATGTTTTTTGATAGGAAAGCTCACAGACAATAAACATTATTCAGATGTAAACTGTAGTATATGATCCTGAAGCCTTCTTCTGTCCTTGCTCCTGGGACTTCTTATAAAAGGAAGGGTGCTTCTGCACTGTACCTCTCTTGCACGTTGCGGGAGGACGGCAGTGCTGTGGGTGGTATTCACCTGTGACGTTTCTCTAAAAGCCTATTAGTCTTTCCTCATAACAAAGCACATTTTTAGTTCTGTCCAAGGAGATGACAAATATGTCTACTTTATTAATCACATGAGTCACTTGAGAACAGCAAAACATCAAACATTTTGAAAGGATTGCGTATGTCAGAATCTCTAATGTTTTTTCTGTATCTTTGTAATAGTCTTTGATTCACTTCTGACTTCCCAAGTAGTTCAAGTCCGCCAAGAAGCCTAATCACTCAACACCAACCCACAAAACTGAATAGACTTGGGTTCACTGTCGTTTTGAGTTAATACATCAGTGATGAGTCTAGTCCAAGAGTAAAAAAAAGAAAAAAAAATGTTTTCCAAAGTTGTGTGAGCCATTAAGAGGGGTAGCTCTGCTGGGACTAGTTTACATATAAGTTAAATACCAGATATGAGGGGTTGTCTGTACTGAAAAATAAGTAGTCTGTCATTATACAGAAAACAGAGGCCTGTTTCTCTACGTACATGTGTCTAACTCACAATTTAGGCCCCAAAGGATGTGTCTGTTGAAAAGATGAGGCAGAGATTGCCAAGAAAAAAAGGCATGCCCTGCTCAAATAACGAAGTATTACCTTCCTCTTTCTCCTTCCCCCCAAAAATACATATATACACATATTGCCCTCCCTTTTAAATACTCAATTTTTTATTCAGATGGACTGAAGTGTAATCTCATAAGCCTGAGTGCTATGTTTAGCTTTTCTTCCTTCCATTGGAAATCCCAGCATGTTTTTTTGCCACAGTAACTTCCATCTAACATTACCCTCTGTGGAGTCTGCTGCTGCTGCTCACTGTTCTGTAAGGATCAAACTCAGCCTTTTAATACTTATTAATTAGAGTTTAGGTAAGAAGTTTTGTGTTGTGTGTAATGCTGTCAGTCAGTTGTGCCAGAATCGAGCTATTTTCAGGATGCAGAATGCCTGAATTTTATAGAATCCTTATAGTGCTGCTTGAAGGGACTTGGGGTCACCTAGTCCAACCTCCCGCCTGGAGTGGGACCGTTTTCCCTTCTGTTATATTACGCACATGGGCTCTACTTCTCTCGGTGGGTTTTGCTGTTTTTCTGATGGTAGTTCTTCAAGGCCTTGTTAAGCTGCACGTGATGCAAAGACATTTTCTGTAGGCCACCGCTCGTGGTAAGCTCTTGGCATGGGTAATAAAGCAGAGAGAAAGGAAACATCCAGTGTAACTTGTCTGAACTGCAATTAAAGAGCTGCAGTTTAAGCTCTCCTGGTTCTCAGTGCCCACCTCATCTTTCGCCCTAACTGCTCATTAACACGGTGGCTGTTAATACGAGACTTGCACATCATTTATCGAAATGTGCGTGGCTGTGCATCTCTGTAGAGGCTACACCGGGGAGCATTGCAGAGGTCCTAATTCTGAACGATTTTCTTTCTTCTGCACGTGGAAGGAACCAGCTCTTCTACAGTGTATATAGTTGTTGCAGGGGGCACTGCTAAAAATTTTGAGGTTTTTCGTCCCCTTTTATTATTGATCTACAATGTATCCACTTTTTAAACTACTGCTTAAATACAGTTCATTCTCACACTGTGTCCCACGAAGGCAATGTTAACCACTTCTGATGCAGGAGTGGAGTCTGACCAGCTGCAGTTTTGTTGAGTATTCACCTGCAGCCTTTGCTGGGGTGCTCTGCACGGTAGTGTCACAAAGGGAGGAAAAGGGCCTTGGTCAACAGTAAATGGATACTTGTTTGTAACATCTTGTAGCGTAAAAAACATACTCAAACCTGATTTCTGATATTTGGCTGAAAGGAACCTGAAAACAAATATACAGAAGATCAGTGAGGTTAGTGGGCTTTCTCTACAGCTGTCATGGGAGCACACCTACAATATTATATACAGCTGTGGGAAAGTTAATACTGGAGAAGTTTTCAACAAATTGGGGTGAAACCTTAGAGAAAAAACATCAAAATCAGTTCTGTGGTTTGTTTTTATTTAGGGAAAATGAAAACATATTGAAGTTAGGAGGAATGATCTTTTGTGCACACATATTTGATTTGTGTTACCAGCAGGGAAAGGGGTGTTACTTAGAGCAATGCAAAGGAAGACATGACTATAAATAGGAGGAAGGAAACACAGACAAGGAAGCCTAAGCTACATTTCAGAAGCAGTTTCCTAAGAGTAAAATCTGTTGGACTGAATAATCTTGCAAGGGAGGTTATTGAAGTTACATTGCTTGAGATGTTTAAATTGGACTGGGCAGAACTATGGGGGAATATATTTTTGGCAGCAAGTCCTCCTTGGCAGTGCGTTGGATGTACGGGTTGGTCCAGCAACTTGGGAAGTCAATGGGAGCCTTTCAGCTAGCGCTGGATCAGATCTCTACTGACTGAAGATGTCACTTCTGTTCTGTGATCTCAGTCGTGCTTAAATATCTGTGCAGATTTTCAGGTTTCCTAGACTGAAGGAGGGGACGAGTGGTGGGACCGCATTTGCCACCATCCTTTAATTATCTCAGACTGTTGCCTGTAAACGCAGGCTTAAACAGTATTTTTTTTAATGAGACTAAAAGACATTCCCCTTTTGAGATGGGAATGTATCTTTTTTCCCTCCTGGATTTTCATAAACATATTTTTAACCTGCATCTATTTCATTAATATTAAAATTGCAAGATTTTTGGGGTTTTTTTTTTCTGTTTTCTATGTGTCTCTACTTAATACGAAGTCCCTGTAATGTGAGCCTTGTTGGTGGTCTTGAAAGGACCCCAAATATAGATTTGGTTGATAATGTGTAATGTAAATACAGTCGGTAGCATGTGCTTGCTTCTTTGTTTATTTGTTTTACTAACAGAAGAAGGTCTGCAGAAAAATAATGTATACCAAATTCAGGTCACAGGAAGGAACTACCATGTATCCTTAAGTTTGTTACCTCAGGTCGTGTAACTGCTCTTAGTCTTTACATTCCAGAGCAATAAAAAGCAGTATTTTTAGTCTCACAAATTTAAGTAACACAGTATGATCCCCTGATATTGCTAAGTCTCTGTGGGAAGGAACTGTGGCATATTGTGTTTTTCCTCTCTCATTTCTCTGACATATGTAGTTAATAGAATAATAGTTGGTGGTGTGCCTATGCCTAGATGTGACTACCACACTGGAGGGCCTTCGGCTTTCACAGTTCGGCTATCTCAGCAAATCAGTTGCTTAAACAATGGAGCGAGTTCTTCACAGATACGTGAATCCCTTACGCTGGCACGTGGCAGCCTGCCTGTTGCTTAGCTTGTTGGTATAAAAATCTGTTTCCTAGGTATTTAAAGCTGTCCTCTTTAACACTAGCTTTTGTTGAAGTTTATATAAGTCTTTGGTATTACAGCACTCTTTTTTTTTCATTAAGAAAAACTACTTAAATCTATAAAACCATATTTGTATTCCTAGAATTGTTTGGAAAAATAGCAACTGATTTTTTGTTTTGTTGGTTTCTTTGTCATCCTCTGAGCTTTGGCACCAGTGACACTTTACTACTTATTTCTGTGGTAAGTGGGAAGACACTTTTTCAGTCATTGCACAGCATGCTGCAGCTGCACAGAAATGGAGACAGGCTGAACTCTTCTTCTGCCTTGCCCAAAATCCACAGGGCAGATTTGTGGCCACCATTTTGGATCCTCTCCTGAATGCAATTCTTTCCCACAGCCATTTAAGCCGTTCTAAATGTGTTTTTCCATTGGAAAGAGACATTTGGGCATTAAACATGTGCTTAGAGTGTTGTCTTAAGTGAGTATAAAGGACAGGAAGAAAGTATTTTAAACGGGCATAGCAAAGCCATTTCTTCTCTCCCTCTGGGGAGCATCCTCCTTAGGAGCTGTGTGTGCGCATACCCCTGGCTGGCACTCAGGCACTTCGCTTCAGGGGAAGCGAAAAGCTCTGCAGTGGACCCTCCATCGGTGCATTGGGTTGCCAAAATTTTACTAAAGCAAGCAAAGTGAGGGGTTGTTTAGAGTTTCAGCCTAGAAAGGAAGCGTTGTTCAGAGGCACTTCTTCTGTGGAGGTATTTGTTTGCTGACAATGCAAGGAGGGATGAAGAGGTTTAGTAATCATTAGTAACTGAACTGAACCTATGCTGCCCTTCAAAGCAACTTCCATATTGATTTTTGGCTAAGACACTGTTTTCCTATCCTCTAGTACTTACACAGTCCTTATCACTGTAAATACCACAAAGCCTTACGAGCTTTGACATCACTTTCCTCATTACATTTCTTCTGAGGCAGGCAAAGACTGCTGTTCCCATTGTTCCCTTGGGAAATGGATGACACCGGATGAAGAGATAATTATCCCAGATTCAAATGTGGAGCTCTCCTTGCTCAGGTGGGTACTGTCACCTCCAGGCCACTCGCATGGAGCCTGGAGGGGGTGGCAGAACTGTCAGGGCATGCCTATTTCTACTGGCGTAGTGGAACCTGCTGGTCACACTGGTATCTGAAGAGTACCAGTGTCATGTTAGATACTGAATCTTGGTATTATACTCAGGGTGAAGTATAAACTGAAGACCACGCAGTCTCCCAGCATGCCCACTGTCCTCCTTCTCTGCCCAGGTTCTGTACTTCCAACCCCTTATTTTTGCCTTGTAACATGATTTTGCTCCATGCAGCATTATGTTGTCAAAACATTTGAAGCCATGAAATATTTCTGGCATGGCAGAAAAATGTAAGGGGACACAAAAAAAGGTCTAGGGCGTGTGCATTTCTCCAGGTCCAGTCTGGCCCATGGGAGTCTCTGAATTCCCAGTACCATCAGCTCCCACTTAACCAGTCCTTGGTTCTGCCAGTCTTGCTGTGTCTTCTTCTAGCTTGCTGGCATGGTAGAAAAATGTAAGGGGACACAAAACCCCAAAGGTCTAGGGCGTGTGCATTTCTCCAGGTCCAGTCTGGCCCATGGGAGTCTCTGAATTCCCAGTACCATCAGCTCCCACTTAACCAGTCCTTGGTTCTGCCAGTCTTGCTGTGTCTTCTTCTAGCTTGTTACTCCTACCCAGTGTGCTCTGAGTGGTGATCAAGGCATCTTTTTCTATGTTACTCTAAGATACTTCCCTGGGGTTTCTCCCCTGTTTTTTCCAAGCTGTTACCTTGTTGATGAACAGCAGTTTGTCAGCCTGTGGCAGCAAGGCAGTGATGGATGCTGGTGAGGACGGAGGAGTGCCTTCTGCCACCTCTTTACCAGGTGAAACCACCTCTTCCCACTGGCATCTTACTCCTAGCTGTGTGAAGGACAAGGAGCTCAACCCCTTTCCCTTCCAGTGTGGGGTTCAAATGCTAGTTAAATCCTCATTCACATGCTTAGTAGACAAATTATTTGGGTTTACTTTTTATTGTCCAATTTTTAAAAAATAAATCTGATTTTATTTGGAAATCTTGCATTTACAGCAACATACTTCTTTAAAATTACTTCAATGAAGAAAGGATGTCCTCAGGTGAGGAAACCAATTTTCTCACCTGCTCTGACTGTAGCTGCCTGCTGTTCGGATGCTGCTCTCCTATAGCGTTTGGCCCTGTCACAGGTGGGACAGTTAACCAGCAGCTGCAGGGGATTAGCCTTGAAAAAATCCAAACCAGCCCAGCAGTACTTTTAGTAGGTATTTTCCCTGACACCATTGCTCAAGTAGCAGCTACTTGATTCAACCTTTAAGTATGACATAGCAAAAAATTACGAGATATAGTAAAGTATAACCAGAGACTTGAGTTAGTGTTTATAAAATGCTGCATTTTATGTTTTTTAATCAGCTGTGCAACATTTAACATGCAGTGCAAACACCCCATTCCTCCATAGGGTGTGCTTGAAGCAATTTTTTAATCTACTTTGGGTTAACTGTTCCTGTTTTGAGCACTTTGTGTTTTACACGTCCTGTTCTGCAATGAAAAAGCAATGAATTATTTTCAATTAGTTATAAGCTGCTCTTATTCTGTCAACACAGAGTAGAAATCTTGGTTGTCGTTCTGTGTGACACAAATTTTCACACTTTCTGCAGTTAATGTAATTATGAATGCTGCCAGATAATGGTCTGCTTTCTGGGCATGGGACTGAGAATGTGCATATTATCCCATATTTTAAAATAATTGGCCTGTACATGTTACAGAGCTTGGAACTTAATTTTGGAAAGCAGCACTGCTTCTTGGCAGTACTTCTTGGCAACAAGCGGTGTGTGTTTTTGTCCGGGGCAGCTGTGTTGAGCAGCATGAAGAGGGTTAATGCTGATAACACTGGAAAAGTCTCCTGGCTGTGGCAGGGGAATTGACCTCGCCTGGCTGAAACAGCGGGGAACTAATAGAAGTTTTCTGCTCAATTCAGCGCAGGGGAGTCAAGCATCTGAACTCCCCACCAAACTCTGTTTTCTATTGTACTTTCGATGCCAGCTTTCTGTAGCATTCGGCACTAAAAGACGAACATTTGCAACTCCATCCTTCCAATTCTTACTATACGGCATTTAGTCACTCCAAAAAAATCTGTAAAAAAGCTAGTCTTATTTAAACGGACTGGGGGAAAGGAGATTTGCTATTTACAACTAAGAACATTCAATATGTTTCAGAATAGAGTATGTAAATAAACAGAGCGCACTTTATGCTTGTATGCTGAGATAATGCTACTGAGTTAATCTTATCTCAAGTTTTCTTTAGAAGTAAAGCTTCTAAGTTTTGATTAGGGTGACTGTCATCTTTATCTCTCTTTAAAGCACCTATCGTATTGTGGAGGTCTGTGTAAACAGCAAAGGCAGAGGACCTAATTTCTGCTGCTGAGCTGTTCATTTAATTCAAGTATTTTACATTAACATCCCAATAAAAAAAGAGAAAAAAATTTCACTTTCAAGTTAATGAAGCCCCAAGCTCATTTTCCTTTCTGACATTTCCCTTTCTTTTTTTTTCCTCAGTAAACACTTTGCTTTTGCATGTAATTTTTATTTTTAAACAGAAGTACACAAAGAAATTTGGTATAAATTTTATATACATTTAGGGGTGAGGATGAATTGTCTGTATACTGGAAATACACCATTGGGTAGATTGCTAAACTTATATACTGCAAAAAATTTTGTACATCCATGCCTGGATATGGAACAGTGCATAGCACATGAAGGTGCAGGAGCATTTTGCTTCTGTGAGCAGGGCAAGACAACAGCCACTCTGTAAAATGTATATTGCATTTGGATCTACCAGTAACTCTTGACCTAGCCCAGACAGCTGACTGACATAATGAACAGGGGGTATCTGAGCTCAAATACTTGGCAGAGACAAAACTGCCTTGTCCTGACTTTCTGTGATCCCGCAGTTGGAGTCTTTTCTAAAATCGTAAGGATGGAGACCCTGTGTTGAAAGACTGTCTGGTAAGATATTGTTGAAAAAAGGCAGGGGGAAAACAGTTTCTGAAGAATTTAGAGCCTTGTTGATCTACGAACTCCATTGAAAAGACTAGCTGAAGCATGAAGTCCCAAAAAGGTTAAGTGGAGGCAGGTGTTCAATGGACATGATAAACTATATCCCTTTCAGCTCTCAAGAAATATCTCATTTCTGCTGTGGGATGGAGAGCCCAATGACTCTATGCACCTCTTTATACTTATATACTTTCTAACGACTGATTAAGTTTCCCTGATACCTGTTAGAAATAGTTTCATTTAAAAAAAAAAAAAAAAGAAGAAAGCTTTCTTTTGAGGGACTGATTAGATGGTGGTGGCTTTTTTTTGTTATATATCAGGAAAAGTTAATTTGTTTGATAGCAGCAGATATTTGTGTACAGCTGGCCCCAAGCAATTCTTACGTGTCTTCTGCTGTAATGAAGGCAGTTCAGGTCTCATGCTGCAAGCCAGTGCAGTCATGCAGCCATGTCTGCTGTGAAATGTTTAGTATGAAGTGTGGCCCTACATCCATGACAAGACTGTATCCCTTCCAGATGAGCAATATCAGTATACTAGTTTGCAGTGTGTTTTGAATGCATGTCAACAGGAGTGGTTATTTTAGGCTACAGAAAGTTTATCTTGAAGTAAGCATGATAAAAGAATATCCTTTTTGTTCCTTCCCCGCCACCAAGAGAGGCTCTGAATCCTGTGCTATCCTTCTCTTCTAGAGCAACGTGAAGGATCTGGGCTACCTCATCCATCTGGACTGTGTTCACTCTTTCTGTGCTTATTTTACACACAAGCTGTTTTCCTTTGTCTCCTTGTTCTTCTTCCCCTGTTCCAGGCATGGCAAACTGAAGGAGTCAAATTCAGGCTTGTGAGGGCTTCTCCCTTGTTCTTCTCTGCCGCTAACATGTGTCTCCTAGTTTTACTGGACATCCCGAGAAGGCTGCCAGATGACATGTATGGAAATACTGATGAGGTTAATGGGACATCAGGAGAAATATTAAAACCCCTGATTTATATTGGAACATCTGGCAAACCTTATTTGGTCTGTAGGTGAATCCTGAAAACTCTTAAAACTTTATACGACGTGCTTGCACACTGCAAGATCTACTCTCTCCTTCACAGCCTTGTCCCCACCTCGTGGCAAGGTTTGGACTTCATCTGGCATGTACATCAGTTTCTTTCTGTGGTTTTCCTCTCCCCTTCCAGTTCTCCAGCACTTTGAGGGTTGGTTGCATTTAGTTTTCCTTTCTTATAGTAAGCCTGGTAAAAAGTAATAGAACACTTTAAACTTTTAAAGAATGGGGGTTTGTACAATTTTTGGAAGCATTAGCTCATTTTTAACTTGTTTTTTTATTTATTTAAATTTGAAATATTACTGCACGTTAGCATGAACAAAAGATTCCAGGAATTTTTCATTTACCAAAATGAATTTTAATTTATCAAAAGCTCGTGACATCTTGAGGCAAGCACGATGCGTTCTTTGTGTTTCAGTCTAATGCTGGCTCCCAGCCATGAGGCTGTGAAGGATCGTTTTCACCCGAGGCCTCTTGTAGTTGGAGGAAATCAATCTTGTGTGATACAAAATGCCTAAGCATTGGAGGCATGTCCATCTTCAGGAACTTCAAACTCATTCCCTTCCTTTCAGGGACTTGGCTTGAAGGCAAAGGCTGAACTCCCTTCTTGTCCAAGAAAAATGAACAAGCCTTGTAAAGATGCTTTCTCCTCTGACTAGATGTCTATTGAGCTGGAAGATTTTGACTTCTCCCTGGAGTAGGGAAGATGTGGGTGGCCTTCAGCAGAGATGAGGCCGCTGAACAATGTGGCCATTGTTTGAGCTCCTCCAGGAGGTAGCAGAGTGTTGCTTTAACATGGTGGTTCTGTTTCTGGTGGGCTTGTAATACTAAGGCATTGCTTTTTGTCTTGTGATTATAACAGTATTAGCTAAAGTTTTCTCCCTTACTAATATTAATTAATCAGTAATGTTGATGGGAGAATATTTGGGTTACTCTTCCTTCACATGTGAGGCTAGGAACCTTTAAGAAGTAAGCGTGGATCAGAAAACATGCATTTTTCCAAGGATTGAATTTGGAGTAGCAGCTTTTGAATGCTTTCTGCATTATGATTAAAAAGAAACAATAACAGCAACGAAAATCAAACTGCCATCTTGAGTCTCATTGCATTAGTATGGCTGAGGCACTGGTTTCTGCAGCTGGTGATACCCAGGGACCTGGTGTGGGTAGCTGGCATCATAGTCATGCCCTAGTGACTAGACACCCCATTTACAACAGGGGCTGGAGTAAGTGTTCATCTGGTCTTTGCAGAGTGATTTGGCTCAGTCCTTTTGTGGTTACTCCCTTTTCTCCTTTTTTTAATTACAGCGTGTTTAATTTGGGAAATGATTTAATACAGACTTCTGTTTTCTAGTTGTAATTTCTCTCTGTTGTTATTTGGGGAAGAGCTGTTGTGTTGTCTGCTCAGGAGCTAGGAAGACACCTGACTGAAGGCCTCCATGGTGGAAGCCTTTATTTTTTTGAGATAATCTGCAGTTTGTTCTGTTTCCCCACAGCTGCTTTTTGGAAAAGTGTACTTCCTTCAAGTTAGTAGTTAAATGAGCAAATAAGAAGTCTGTTTTCTCTTTGCTGCCTTACATGGCATTTTACCTTATAAATCTTCTGTTTGAAGCATGTGGAATCTGGACCAATATCCACGGTGACACATTATGCACACATTGCACAGCTGTAAGTCTATGGGAGGTGAAATCTGGATGTCACTAAAGTGCATGCAAAACTCTGGTATGCAGCAGGTCTGAGATCTCACACTTCCTCTCCAAAGTTCTGCTGGATGAATTGCTCAATGTGGGGTTTCGGGGGGATTGGGGTGGGCTTTTGTGCTTGTTTGGGTTTTGTTTTTTCAAGTAAGGTAAGACTAAGCAGCTGCTGCTGCTGGACTCATTCAGAATGAGTCATAAGGGGGTAGAGATGGAAAATATTTTTAAATAATTGCAATTTGATTAAGAAAAACATACACATAATTTTGAGGTGATTCAGGGCATAATGAACGTGTGGCACTGCTTTCTCAGATGTACAGAGCCTGTGTCTAGAGTGTGTCGGACTAAGGATGCTGAGCACTTCTGTGAAGTGTTCAACCCCTACATTCCCCTCACGGAGAATGCTGTGCACATGGTGTTCTGTTCAGTGGGGAGGAAAGGAAGATTTGCTTGAGGATTATGCTGCAGGAGGGCTGAAATCGGAGCAAAGGACTTATTGCTGAAGGTGGATTGCTTTGCTCTCCCAGGACAATAGGCTATAGGTATCAGAATTGTGCTGCTTGTCTTACTAGCTACAATTCTTGGTCTTGCAGAATTATCCGGACTTTGCTTCATCTCTAGTGCTAGAATTTTGATTTTTTTTTCTCCTGTATCTTAAAGATATTCAAGCAAAGTTGGTGAGTTGTCTGTCTAGTGCTGTGCTTCCAGACTCTGCCGTGTTAACACTGCTGAAGGAAGGCTCAGCATCTGGCATTGCCACCAGGAGAGGAAAAGTGATGATGATTCAGTCTGTTTCTTAGAAGACCTCAGCCTGTTGCTTTCTATCGTTGTGGCAGATCTTCATAAACCCTAATCTCTGTGACTGGGGGCAAAAGTAAAGAGAACTGAACAATGAAACAACTGCTATTGAATTTAATTACATTCAGGCAGGAGAGAGCAGGCTTGATAATGTGCTTCCTATATGTTAAGGAGTTACCACAAAAAGGAACCCAATAGTTGTTTCTGTCCACTGAGATTAGGACTAGCTATGGTTTTAAACAACAGCAAGGGATATATAGACCAAACAGATGATGGAATGGCTTTCATGGAATTGCTGTTGTTCATGGTCTTTAAGGATGTTTAGCCACTTGTGGTACAGCTGATCCGGCTTTGAGCTGAAGGGAGGGAAGACGGGATGCCTCCAGCACAACCTGAGCTCTTCTCTGTGTAGCACCCTTGTGAAGATCTACAGAATGGGAGTTGCCATAGAGTGGTGGAAATAAGGTTGCAGAGACTATAGGTTTGTTAGATTTCCCTTAGCAAAAAGCTGAGGATCCTCATTACTTCTTCAGTGATCGTCCTGCTCATTTTTGCTGGACCCGCCGTTGAAAACGGTATCTGCAGGCTAACCGGTGGCTTTTCTTTGCTTTGAGTGGGTAGTCGCTCAACTGCAGACTCATTTCACTTTGCCTATTCACTAAAGTGGTCCTCTGAATTGTTCTAGTGGAGTTTGTGTCACAGTGCCCGCCTACCATGGCTTTTTCTTCTGCTATTTATTTTCCAGAAGAAAACAATGGATATAGTGGATAAATAAGGAAGAACATGAACATCAGCATTGAGTTAAATGAACAGGGAGTGATTTTTTTTTCTTTTTTTTTTTTTTTTTTGCTGTGCTTGTGTCAGATCAGTTGTGTGAAATGTCATGGCACTTGGGTCTATTCTTTTCTTCGTGCCATTGGCAAATGTCCCTGTCACTTGCCTGTCTGCAATGCTGGTTTCTTAATAATAATTCAACGAACTTGCATGGTGAGATTGCAGTTTTTAAAGCATGTTGGAAATATTAATTGAAGCACACAGCCTCTGAATGGTAGGTAAGCCCTGGCCTCGTCTTGCCGCAGCAGAAGTGGAGCAATGATTTGGCAAGTGCAACAAAAGAAGTTATTGTTAAAAGCAGCACGAGAAACTAGAGGCTTGTGGCTCAAAAGCCAGTGCCCAGACTCCCAGGCACATGACACAATTTACCAACATGCAGCCTGGTTTTAGCAGTTTTAATGTCAAGCATATATCATCATTAGTCTCACTCCAGCAGCCTATGTATTTTCCTTTTCTTTATTTTCTTCCTGAAAGCTGTGAGCAGCTCCAGTAATTCTTGAGAATAAATCTTATTTCATCAAAGTGAGTGCCTCGTCAAAAGCACTGTTTATCTTTGCAGCTCTGTCTGGGCTTTAATGCTTGCAAGGAGTCAGGAGTGGCTGCATTGTGCTTCCTGACCAGATGTACAAATAGCAATCATGCGGGCGCTCGGATGAGACGCATTCCTCTCATTATTTTGCAATGATAAGATCTATTAAGCTTCTAGGACAGTCATTGTTTGTTATGTTGATTCATAACTTTATCCATTCCCAAGGAGGTCATTGATTTGATAAATTCTGTCAGGAGCACAGTGCTGTGGAAAGAACTCGTAAGCACATATAAGTCAAACGACTTTCAAATAAAAATCAAGCATGTGCTCATAGCCTCTTCGGTGATTCTCGGAGTACTTTTTCCAATGTGAAGCTTTAAGTGATAGAAATGCAGTAATTACCTGCATGTCTATATAAAGATGGAAATATTATATAATTATATATATAATAATATAAACGTTATTAAATGTTATGACACACTGGTGGTGTGTCAATGGAAAAAATTAATAGTTTTTAAAGGCAATATTTTAAAGTGGTGCTTCACATGAAAGGAATTACATTGTTTTGAAGCTTTTTACCTAATATTGCTACAAATAATGCTGAGGTGATGATAGCAGGGTTACTACCTGTACTTTTCCTTATTTTTTTCAATAAAAAAAGAGTGATAAGAATTATGAAATTTGTCGAATAACTTGGACATGCCTCTCTTTCTTGAAATAAACAAATGGAGACTTTTTCAGATGGAGAATTGTTCTTTACATTATTCAAATTGAGATTTCTGTATATAAGAATGTGATTTTGTTCATATCACTTGATCAATTTGTTATTACAGGTGCTTACATTTAATTATTAACCATTGCATATGGTTTGCTTGTAGGTTGTTTGTGTAAATAAGCATAACTAAATCCAGATCTGTTATTAATTACAGATAAGCTCTGTGTAACACACACAGCTTTGTATGACCCAACAGTCACAAAGTCTGAATGCGTTATGTTCAGCTTGATGGGGTTTTCCTCACTTACAGATTGTTTCTTTTCATTTGTACAAAAAAGGAAAATGAATATATGCCCAACTTTTGTGTTCAGGTTGAGTGACTTGCTGTAGATGGTTTAAAGGGAACGTTAAACAACGAGAGGTTTTTATGCCAGGAAAGTACCTCTTTATTGTAAAAGAAAGGAAGGAATACTACTTCATTTCTTATAACTTGCACAAGTAGCACAGAAATTGTTGTTTAGTTTTCTTTTGAGGTCAGACTGAAGTACAGCGGTGAGATCTTATTACTGATTGCAAAGAGTGTTTTCATAAAAATAAAGATATACCTAGATGAATTCATGCTTTTGTGTTCACTTTTAAAATAGTACTGTAAAGGAAATATCAAGGTCATGGTTTCAGTTAATTAATGTAATTTAGAGGCACGCAGAGGATAAACTGAAATCCCATGTTACTTGTGTGGTTGTCTTTTGCCTTGCAAGAGACATTTAATCAAACACTAGTTATATGCCTACATAATTTTAATATTTTGGGGTTTGTAAATGTGACTTTTGTTCATGCGTAGTTTTGAAGTAGTCCATGTTATGATTAAGAAATGAACTCTGAATAAATACCAGACAATGAATGTGTCTCAGTACATTCACTGACGAGCAAAGAGTGTATGTTGCTCTCAGCGGTGGGTTGCACTGATTTAAACAGAGGAGTGCTTTAGATCTTTCCCAGCAACCTCTTCTGTCTCTGTATATGTGCGCCTTTGTTACTGTAGGATATGAAAACTCAGTTTGTGTGGGTTCCTGTGCTTGGTATGATGATGAGCAATCGCTGTTGGGATCAAGTCTAGATGCCCAAATAAAGGGAGCCCATGTGGATTACATGGGTAAAAACCTCCCAGTTCTTTGCAATTCAGAGACATAAAGCAAAAATTACCAAGCAGGAAACAATAGTTTGTGATGATCTAGTTGTCTAGATTTATTACCCTCTGTCTTAAGGTGCTGTTACAATGAAAAAGACATCAAATTACTGTATGGATGGTGGCTCGAGCTCTCTCTGATGGTCCCAGCAGAAGTGGTGGCATCCAGAAGCAGCTTGTAATAAGCACTTTCCATTTTAGCAATTCGTCTTGCAATTAAATTAGAGGACTGCAGGCTCAGTCCTTCTTGCAGATTTGAAGTTATTAAGCAATCTGCTAATTGGGGGATGTAGTTAGTAATATTTAAAATACTTTTCAGTTCTGCTGGTTTTGTTAGCTCTAAAATATGGGGGGGATGAATCATAATTCCTTTGAAGTTCATGGCAAAACTGTTGATTGCAGCAGAGCTGGAATTAAGCTTCAGGTTTCTGTCTAGAAATTTCTTTTTCCTTCTATCTGTAATGTTTTTAAATAGTAATGGTGTCCAGGTGCAGCTGTTGTCTTGCACTCGGGGTGATCACTTTTTACCCTGATCCTCCCCTGCTTTCAGAGCCAGGAATCCCACGGTCATCAACTTTGCTTAAATACCTTTAAGATACAGGAGAAAAAAAAGTTGGGGGTGTTGGAGGATTTAGTTTTTTCATATTTTTTAAATTCTCTTTAAAACAAGAGTTAATAATCCTACATGACCCCATGACTCCCAGTGCACAGCACAGCCACAGCTGGCAGTGCTGTGTCTTGTAGCACAGATTTCCTTCTGTAAGGATTGCCATAATGTCACCTTCTTCACCATTAGCAGCAAGGTGGTTGCCCAGATGGAATAACTCAAGCTGAGCTCTCGGGTGGACTCGCCCTAAATTTCCCTGCCACTGAACCCAAGAAGTGCTAGTTGTGCAGACAGAGTGCTGTCCTGAACAGAGTCTGATTGAAGCATATAAATGATTTTTTCCTGAGTTTGTGAGAGTCTCTTGGGCACAACAATTTAATAAATATTTGACCTACTCGGGGGGGGGTTTATTGTAGCTTAGACTGTCTTAACTCAGTGACTCGGGAGACACCAATCCAGCAAACTGTTGATACTTTTAATTTAGCCTTTTCTGAATTTCTATCAGCAGTCTGAACCTAGCCAGAATGGCTGCCTACCTCCTCCCTTGACAGATTATTTAATTGTGGTCAGTTCTGGATAGTTACAATTTATGATCTGTTGGTTGTGTTCATGAATGCCTTGGGAATGGTGCTCTTTTCTTTGACTGAGTTTGTCCAGATGTATCAATATTTTAGTTTGGATGGTATAAAATAAATGGTCAAGATTAACTGTCTGCGACATTCTCTTTTAACGACGAAGTAGAAACCATTTTTCACATCGGGAGATGTCTTTAAAACAAATCTTGAGGTTTGCAAAATGGTTGTAGCAGCCCACGCACAAGTGGCTTTCCATTAGCCTCTGCCATATCTTTTTGGCGTCGCTGTTAGACCGTGAGAAGACCGCGGGGAATCCACTGGTGATGCTGCGTGATAAAGGCTTCAGATTGCGTAGGTGTGAAAGGACAGGGTGAAACCTTTCCAGCTCTCAGGCAGCTAGCACTGCTCTAAGAGGAGATGAGCTGGGAAAGGGTTTGGAGAATTTCGTGATGAGAATGGAAAAGCTATAGTGTGATTTTTATTTTGTTAGCTCTGGTCAAGGTGAGCGGGTCAGATCTCCAAAGGCTGATGTTATCTTGAGCTCCTCACCGCCTGCTCCTTTGTCGCTGCTGTTGCTTAGGGTAATGCCGCTCTGTTATGTGCAAGGGGCTTCTGAATAGAGAAGCGCCGAGGCGCTTGCATTACAAAACCGTGAAGCTGACGGGTTGTTAATGGGAATAGAAGAGCCCATTTCCCCTTAGTACCCATCTCTGCCATGGCTGTGAGCAGCACAGCAGAAAGGGGCCGTTCAGAGCCTCCAGCTGTTATGGGAAAAAAGGATGAAAACTCATCTGGGTAATCTCTGACAATGGAAGACATGCTGATTCACATCAGCGGCTGTGGAAGCCAATTCCCTGCTAAAGAGCTGTTCTTCGATGTGTATTTGTTGTTTGTGGAACCAGGATAGTTTGCTTGATTTACTTGATCACTTAATAGTCCATGAGTTCAGAAGAGAGCCACAGGCCTGCTAGACTGGACCAAGACCTGTGTAACAGACAGCTGTCTCTGGTGATGGACGGCCTTTGGGATGACGCTTGGGAAACAGTGTAAGAAACGGGCAGGAACAGCATCCTCCCAGCTTCAGACAGGGAACTTCTTGAGCTGGAAACAGATTGTTAGTTTTGCGATTCGCTGTTAAGAGAATCTGGTACAACATGAATGTAGGATATAGAGGTATAATAAACCTGTTGTAACAGAGTTCGTGTAAAAGAAGGCACATGGTTTTGTTTGGGGACCGGTAAGAGCAGTTAGCTTTTTGATACCTTAATTTGTGCATTTAAAATGATTCCAACTAGGTAGGAAGGATTTTCTGCGTAAGGCATTAACTGGGTCAGGAAGGCTTCCAAAGGCGATGTTTGACAGCACACCTTGAGTTTGATGTGGGGGATACTGGAAACGAGGTGATCTAAGTGTGAGTTAGCTGGACTGGGCTATAGAAAGTTCTGGCCCCTGCTATACTTTACCAATGTACAAGTAAATTGGCTACTTCAGGCTTGAAAACAGTTGGGTTTTTCAAAGAAAGAGCTGTTTCCACCGGTTCAGGTCTTTGATGTTTCACAATTATTTTGTTTTTCTAAGCTAGAGAAAGCTTTGTGTATGTAATACCTGCAGAGCTGTTTTTTGTAGAAAGCCAATCTGATAGTAATAAAACAAGAAATACAGCAAAAGGAACACTTTATTTTCTTGTGCAAGAATATATTTCATATAACTTTCATGTGCACTTCCAATAGGATGGAGGTAATTAAAGACCAAACACTTGTTTTGTCAACACTGATAAGGCAGCCTAAATTCTTAAATTGCAGGAAAAAAAGTAGTATTCTTTAAGAAACGTGCATATCTCATTCTGAACTGTGAGCTGCTGTAGCTACAGCCAATGGATTTGCTTCTGAAGTGGAATTTCACCTTTGTAAAGACTTTTTAAAGAGAAAATCTGATTAATCTAATCTTTCATTGTGTAAGCATTCTGGTGTATTACCCATACCTTTGGTGTGCTGTATCAGTGGCAATGCCTTGTCTAAATCGGGGATATTTTAGTACCTATTTTTAAAAAACTGTTGCTTAAGTTTACTGCAAGGTATGGCTATAGTGAGAAGTTGTGTATTTCATTTGAAGCTGATTACTTTAACTTTGAAAATATTTGTGTAAGCTTTCATTTGGTTTGCTAACTCATTATATAGAAGTGACAGTAGTTTAATTAGAAAACACAGTTTGTATTTATGGAAAGTGTTCACATGCTGTCTTTTGTGAAAGCTGAAGAATTCAAGAAGGAACACAGTGTTTCCCACAAACCATACATCTCCGCAATTCCACAGTCTCTCAGCAGCTGGACTAAAAAGGTTTTTAATACGAGTTATGTGTTTAATTAGGGAAGGGAGCCTTGGCAGATCTTCTGACTTATAGTTCATTTTAAAGTCTTCCAAAAAAAAAGGGAGGAAAAAAAAAAAGAAAAAAAAAAAAAGAAATCAATCCAATTTGGTTTAATTGTCATATATAAATTAAGAACTCATTTTTTTCCACTTCACAAAGATATCTTCTCTGGCCCCTCCTGATGGATTGCACAGGGCAATTACTTCCAAATGAGGAACGCCAAGCTGGAATTCAGCAGTGAGTTCTCATGGTCTCCCAGAAGGCCCCGTGCTGCCCTGGCCCCGCTGTAGATCCCCCCATCGCAGGCCTGCGGTTTCACGGTGCTCTGCAAGCATTTGCCTCTACAGTTCCTCCCACAAGACAGTTGCCCAGCCCAGAGAGAAGGGCTTTTTCCAAAAGCTCAAACTCTCTAGAGAGTGGACTGCGGGTAAGAAAATATCTTGTAGGAGATTCCTGCCTGGAGTGTCCATCCTGCATGTTCAGCGGGCGGCAAGGCCAGGCTCTTACGGGCTCTGGTGTGGGGTTCTCCACTGCTCTTTCTCCTCTTTTCAAAGTGGTAAATCATTTTGGGTAATAGAAAATTACTCCCTTTGTACCATTTCTGTGTGGGAGAAGATTAGTATGATCAGGAGAAGATAAAAATAAATGGGTTTAAACCACAGTAATTTAATGCAAGAGTACAAATTGCCTACCAGTTCCTTCTATTAGGTTTAAAGTCTTGGTAACAAATCTAAAACAAATTGGAAAGAGAAGAGTTGCTTCAAGCTGACTGAAATTTTATTAGTGTCTTCATGGGGAATTACACAGTGGATTCGAGATCTGGGATTATTACACGGCAAGATGGACTTAAAAAAAATTATATTTCTATATCTATCTCTTAGATATATTTTCAGGATACAGTGTTGAATACAGCTAAGGATGGATGATTCTTATTTTTTTTTTAATGTAAAATAGGCAAGTTTCAGAGGGTGAAGAGGTTAGTAGCCTCATTCATTAACTTCCTTTTAAGAACTGCCATGTGTCACTGGGCTGCTGCAAGGCACTGTTGCTGCCTCGCTGTCTCCTCCTTGCCCTCAAGAAGCCAGAATGTTAAACTGGTGGAGTTTACTAGATCTGACAGAGAAATTCTTCACGTCTGGCCTAGATGTCTAACTAAATTTGGTATGTATCTTGTGGGCTGGGGCAAGTGCTGGAAGCTATTAGAATGCTGAACAAAAAGCTCTATTCAAGGACTATCGCCTTCCTGCCGGGGTAATCCAAGTATCAAAAATTTAAAAATATGGACTAGGAGACTGTGGCTGCCACAGACGAGAACTTTTAAAGGTGTCTAGAACATCCACTCACTTTAAAACATTGCTCTTACAGTATATGATTAATTTGAAAAATGCAACAAAGCAGCCCAATATAACATATACATATATATCCAATTAAATAAAATTGAACACTTTTAATAAAGTGGAGTTGCAAGCTGGTAAAAATTTTCTCTTGTCACTCAAAGTTAGGACAGGAAAACATTTTTCTTTCCCTTGAAATAGCTGTATTTATTATATCTGACCTGTTTAACATTGCTGGTTTTACTTAAGAACTAGAAAGAAACAAATGCTTTTCATCATTTGATGCCTTTTTTGTAGCATGAAATTGTGTTACCAAGAAAAATAAGGTAGAAATGGTTTCCAAAACACGGTCCAGAATAATCGTTCTTTAAAAAACTCCCCAAAAACCCAATGAAGCTGTTTAACCCTAATTGTTTGAATCTATTATAAATTATTTACTTTCTGAACAAGCAGCTTGTTCTCATTTTTAAGCTTTAAAACAGCTATATATGGCTTTTAGTTTTCAGTTGTTTCTTCAGGAAAGGTGAAAATGCGGTGAGAATACTCGTAGCGCTTAGAGAAACCAGACCATATAAACTGATTCAGCTTCCAGTTGAGTTACCCTGTCTATTAGTTGCTTTTAGTTGCTTCCTAATGAAAAAGTTGTAGACAGTGGGAGAGCTACTGAAGTCCATTCTGTGCTAGGTTTACTTTTAGTGTATACTTTTTGGCTATATTTTTGAGATATTTATACAGAATTTTCTTTGGTGTCATGTCCTGGAATGGATTTGCCTGGAAGAGCAGACCTGTTCCATGCATGGCTGGGCTAAACATCTTTAGTCATTCCACAGCCAGAAGCATGGGTTATTTATATTATTTATCTTTCATTTTACTTTAACCATTTCACGTTAGCCAACAAACTGTGCAGCTGGCACCAGTCAAGTAAAGGAAAAAAATCAGCAATGTTGTGGACCCAGCAGGCAGATGCTGAGGGTGTTGGAGTAAAGCAGGAATATTTCTGTTGGAATCACAGGAAGCAGGCAAAGATAAAGGAGTCAAGACCTTGGTGAGGTGGGTTTGTACACAAAGTTGAAACTTGCAGCACATCATTTCACAGGAAAACCCAGTTGCAGCAGACTCCTGAGGACGCTGCCAGGAGGGCCTGATTCTCTGCTTCCCAACTTTGTCTGCAGTCCATTATCCAAACAAATCTTGAATGAACATTGGATTAATTGCTTATTTCCCTCCCTGTTTTACCAGTGTGCTTTAAATATGAGAGACAAAAATTCAGTGCGTTTGTTTTACACATTCAATTTGCTTATCTCCCTGGGGATTTGAAATGAGGAATGGCATTACTACGCCATTCCCGTTGTACAGAATTTGTTCCCGTGTTTACATTTCATGTTATGCTCACACGCAAGAAAAATCTTCCGTTTTAATAAAAGTCAGATCTAATGTATTTATTACCTATGGCCATTTGTTTGTCTGTCTTGCAACCCCTTAAGGTTCAAAGGCAGCTGAAATGGCATAAATTCTGCTTGTAGGGCAGAGCCTTTACACTGCCCCTGTCTTCTCTAGCAGG
>NW_010535333.1:45608-53426 GCF_000687285.1 Phaethon lepturus
AAGAGGAGTGTTTTCACTGGCTCTATTAAGTGGTGGATTAGGTCTGTAGTGTGAATATTGCAATTGGTTGAGACTTTAGTATATAAATTTCTTTCATAAATGGCAACGAGCTGTGTTACAAATAAAGTAATAATAGACTTGCATTATAGAGCTCCTTTTATCTGCTGACTTCAAAGTGCTTCCAAGTTTGCGTGAAATTCCCAGCTTTCTTGTTGGAGAAACTGAGGCATGTGGAAATCAAATTCAAAATAATATGGTGCAATAGCAAGATTGAGAATAGCACTCGGCCTAATTTTCATTCATACAAAGTATCCTTAGCTTTCATTAGTTTTCAGCTGTCCTGAATCAAACCCTAATTATTTTCTGCCAACCAGGATGCCTGCGTACAGCATTAGTGAGAAGGCAGTAAGTGAAAGCCCTGGCTGGAAGCTTTGTAAATGTACCATTTTAATGTACAAAGGGTGATGGTCTCGTATTTCCATTGTATCTGTGTTCAGTGTCACAACATAAAAATATTATATAAACCATAGCAAAAGCTATGAAAACTGCTAATGTATTAAGCTGTTCCTTTCTGATTTTCCTTCTGGTTTTCTCTTTGTCCTTAGTAGTTTCCCTGAAGCATGTTTCTTCTTCCTGCTTTCTAGGATTTGCTCTAGGAGTTGCAACTATACTGATGTGGAGTCACAAATGCTTTTAGGCTCTCTGTTGTTAGAGAGTTAAAACCGAGGTGATTTCATGCCCTGAACTTGGGGCGCTGTGTGAAGAGAGAGCACCAACACGGTCTCAATTCTAAGAGGTTTATCCTTAGTTACAAACTGGAGGTTTTGAATTCTTAAAATACGAATTAAAGTTATATATCAAATTACATTTATCTTTTAAATTCCTATATAATGGATATTAATACCTGTTTAGCTTTGTGCTTCTGCTTCACTGGACTCATATAGTATAAACAGATTTTTTCCAAAAGTATAGTGATTTGGGCAGAAGAGCTGCACTTTTGGCTGGAGGAAGAGTCAGAGGCTGAGCTGATTTTACAATCATCTGACTGAATGGATATGTTGCCGGATTCTTTTTTTTTTTTTTTTAATTGTGAGAATATAATCTCTAAAAAGAAAATCGAAAAGAGCTGGAGGCACACACACAACCTGTACAGAAAGGTGATCAGAACAGCTTCTGTGTGTTTTCTGCACTTCAGATGGACTTTAGTTTGTTTAGAAATTATTACTTTAACTCATCCCTTGCAAGCTAAAGCAACTTGGAGTGATTACAGTTGGCATAAACCAGTAGATAACATTAAAAAATAAGACACCAACTCTTACACCTTCGACGACCCTGACTGGATGTGGTTTGAAGGCAGATTTCTCTTTCCTGCTTAAATGTGGGGCGTGTTTTTGGTTGGTTTTTCCTTCTTGAGCTTCCATCTTGGTCACTGTGAGAGGCAGGTTGCTGGGTTCGAAGGCGATTCACGTATTGCTCTGTTCTCTCCCTTGGGTCTCAGCAGTTGTGCATTTTTCTGTGCATGAAACTGTCATAAACCTTTATTTAGTAAAAGTTTTTATTTAGTACTTCTGGAATATCAATGTATTGGGTTAAAATTCTAATTTGATACTTATAATTTTTAAGTAGAAAATGGAGAACAGACATAGGATAGTTTGGCAATTTTAATCATCTTCAGTATAGTGCTAAGACAGGTGATGCTTTTTGTATTATGTTTTACTTCCATCTTTTGTGAAAATAATGAAAAAATAGTAACAGAAAGCATCCTCCTGCTTAAGAGAAAGGAGATTTTAATTTCTTAACAAGTTAATAATTCATTACTTTGTTTCTGTCTGTACAACTATTAGTGAAATGTGCTGTAAAGATCTACCTGATTGCCTGAAGAAAGCTGTTATATGTAACCATGCATAAAGAAATGAAAAGCACCTGCCAGCTGCTATGTAATGCAGGCCTGGCTTTAAACTCTAACACAAGTATAGCCAATGATATTAAAGTGGTGCACTGGGACCAGTTGATAATCCAGTGCTGAATCAAATTTCCAGATTTCACTTCCCACGACAATGGTATTCCAGGATCGCTTTATGCTTTTTCCATTTGGAAATAAATACATGTTTTCCTTACTGGTTTTGTTATCTGTTTTGATCATTTACAAATTTTAAATCCATAATGCGACCGAGTCAGAGAGATTCTAGCAAACATCAGAAACTTGGTATTTTCATACTGAAAACTTACAAATGCCAAGGCTGAAATTAGGTGAGTGCTCAAAAGCATGACCCAAAGTCTGTTGGGTCAACATGAAGATTCACATTGAATTTTAGTGGGCTTTGATCAGGCTGTAAGTAACGTACAGTTTATCAAGTTATTTCCATGCTATTCTTTTTCTTTTCTGTAAGGTTCACAACGGAAATAGGTTTTGTTAGTGACAAGAATAAATCTGAAAGATGAATGGAGGGGAAAAAGTATGCATACGCTGAGGGCTTGCTCCTGCTTTCAGCAGTGCAGGTGTGGGTCTTGGTATCTTGTAAGATCAGCTGCACTGCTGATTTTACAAGAGATCTGATGATTTACATTGTGTGCTTTTGTGAACGGGGTCAGCCTTAGTGATGCACACCTGTGTACCTGAGACTGGGGCAGGCTGCGGTCGATTGAAAGTGCAGGTATTTTTTGTCTATCTGTCATTTGTTAATGTTAAACTGATTTGAAGAACATTTAGAAAGCGTTCGCTATTTGGCAAGCACATTAAAAACCAAACAAACATACAGAAAGTGTACATTTCCATTGCCAGTTGTCTTGCACTGTTTCTCAGTCCTTGGTGCACATACTGGAACCCCTTGCCAAAGTCACGGGCAGGGGAAGGTTCTGGCATAATCGAGAATATACAGTGGAAATGTGTCTGTAAACAGGGCAAAAACTAGTCAAAAGAACTCCTGTCTTTTGACTTCTGTTAGCTAGAGCTCCCTGTGTACCTGTTGTGTAGTAGGGCATTTTTGTGCTTCTCCTTCAAGACTTGTCTGTGTAAATGTCTTATTTTATCTTGCCAATAAGGCAACTGGCACAGAGTAAGTTGAGCTAGTGGTTGGGGAAAAGTGTGGAAAGTCTTACTACTTAATACCTAGGAAGTTCTCATGGATTTCATGTCCTGTTTCAGGGTAAGCCCCTATTTATTCCTGCAAATATGAATAGTAACTTGTCTCTTTTTGTGGTGGTCAGGGAGGAACGGCAGTGGCTGGGTTATCGGATACAGGGCAGATGTGGGCTGCTGATGTATGACCAGAGATGTCCATTTGTACAAGTACCTACGCTGCATGCAGAGTTAGTTATGAGAAAGAATCCACAGTAGCTGTGTTGGCATGCAAGGGTAAGGTATTTTTTCCTTTTTCCAAGCTGGCAGCCTTAGTGACTCACTTCAAAGGTAAAAAGAAGTCTTTATTCCTGTATACCATTGCCTTTCATCTTTCTGCTAATCCACAGGTTTGGGAGACTTATCCCATGACTAAAACGCACAAACCAGTATATAATATAGAAGAATGGGGGTGTGTGTGTGGAAAAAACAACAAAAAAAGAATTTGAAGGGCACAGTTCTGTAGGTGGATTTTATTTCTGCCTCGAGATACAGCTTTCTCCTCATTTTGATTGAAGAATGGAGATGGAACGCATCAGGAAAATTTCCTTTGTTCTATGGAGGCCTGTGTCGCAGATAACAAACCTTTTGATCTGAGCCCCTATCTATGTTTAGAGTTCAGTCCGGAGGGGTGAGGTACACATGAACTCATCATTTTGGGGGAGCTGCGGGATAAGAGTATAAGCAGCAGCAGTTACTGCTGGAGAGCAACGCACTCTTCGCTTACCTTGCAGCAACTTGTTTTTATGTCCGTTTCCTGAAGTGGTTTTCCTTGTTTCTGCTGCTTTCTCGTAGCTGTTTTTCCTGAGGGTTTCTTGGGTTTTGTTTTGTTTGTTCTGCCTTTTTTTTTTTTTTTTTTTTTTGAGTTTGGGTAGTTTTTTGAATGAATTGCTCCATTTCACTGGAGTTATAACACACTCTTTTCTTTTTGAATAACCACAAGTGGCTGAGACCTGTCTCCTCCTCTTGCACATGCAAGACCACAGTAAGTTATGCCGCTGTTGACTTGCTTTTTCCACTCCCTCCTGGAGTCGTGAACCTCCGCAGTGCAACTCGAGGGGCTACATGTCACCTTCAGGGAATCACTGTCAGTATTCCCTGCAGCATTTTACCTCCTCTTGGAGGTCTCACATCAAGGTACTGACCTGGTCTGACCTCTGTCACCTTCTTTGACCCAAAACCATCACAGCCTGAGGTGTTATTATTGTAGGAACACCTGTGACATGCATTTTTTTTCCTACTGGAAAAAGAAACAAGTTTTTCTTTCACACTAATTCCATCTAAGCACCATATTTTCATCATTCCAGAGGTAATGATTTGAAATTACTTAATTTTGCTTCCAAGGGTAGCAATCAGGTTTTAATAAAGACTACCTTGGCAGAATTTACTGCTTTATCGTATGGTATTTTTAGGATTGCGGAGAGAAAGAGGAGAAGTGTAAGTCCCTGTGTATTCTGAGAAGCACAAGGCTTGTGCCTGTGTAAGGTCATGGCATGTTTTATCCTTGTTTGAACTTGTTAGGAAACTCATGATTTTAAAGCCCACTTAGACATTTTTCTTATTGTTCTTGCCTCTTGATGTTCGCTGGCCAGTGGGAGATTGCTGTACTTTGGGTATAATGTATAAGTACACCATGCATGATTACAAGTCTTATTAACCCTGGCAGCTTATTTGTAGTTCCACTTTTTGCTCAGTTTTTTTTCCTGTACTAAAAGCAAGGCAAACCGATGAGTAATGTTTGGAAGGTTTGTTATTAAATGTCTGTGATTTGCATATCTGATATATTCAATGTCTTTAAAGTTTTCTGATGAATAAACATAAAATCCCAGAGCAACTTAGCTGAAAGGTAGGTCACCAGGTCTGAGCCCCTGCTTAAAGCAGTGCCTGCTTTGAAGTGAGATCCAGCTTTGGCATTAGATCAGGTTGCTCATAAGTTGAATGGTTTATGTCTCGTGGACTTTGAGGGGTTATAATCAGTTTGCTAAGTGATAATACTTAAGGTTAATAATATTCTTGAACACTTAGTACCTTGAAGTAAACCTTCTGGACGTGTCCCGTGTTTCAGTATGAGTCCATATTGTCACTAATAGGCTTTCAATAATACAGCATTTTCTCCTAACAATGGATTAGGGAGAAAGAAGGCTGCTTCTCAGTGATTAAATGACACTTATTCTTGTGCTCTTTATTCAGCTATTTCCCAGCTGCTGACAAAAGGTGCTTTCTCTGAATACGGAGCAGCAAGCCATCTCCTCTGTGTTAGTAAAATACTGTACATTCCAGATGCCTTGCAACTAAGCTTGGCTGAAACATTGCATTGGGGAAAAAAAAGTCTACTTTTTTATTAAAAGCAAAGTGTTGTAGGAAATGATACCTTTCAGCATTTTTTTCCATTTTTTCCTTACAAGTACGTTGTTTTGATTTTGAATTCTAATGAAATACTGAAAACTCTTATGGAAAGATTTCCATCATTAAAAATTATATGTGGGAAGAAGAACGTTTCCTGCCCAGCTATGATTTTAACCTGCAGTCCCCCAGTTGCCAATGTTAGTGTTTCTCAGTAGTCCTTGTTCTCTGAGAATTTTCACAAAGAGCTCATTTTTTTAATTGGGCATTTGCAAGTACACGTATGTTTGCATCAGCGAGTGCGTTTTATCCGCTTCATGTGTGCACCTTTGAACACGAATTTTTGTGGCTATGTATATTTAACGTGTATTTGAAAACTCTGCTCTTACCTTTTGAGCCCTGGCGCCATAATTTCCTAAGGGAGATGTGCTGCAGCACTCGCTCCAATCTGATCACCAGGACAGTGATTGTGGTTAGAGATAACTGGTAATATCTTTAATTAAAAGGCTTGCTGGAGAGCAAAGGGCACTTTGCCAGTCACCATAACAACTGTTGCTGCTGAGAAATTACAACTGCGTGCTTTGGCACAAATGGCATGTGCCCGCCCACCCCCATGCTTTCAGGTATGTTTTTTATCTCCTCATGACTTAATTGTTTGTGTTCACAAAGGATGTGGCACATTTTTTTTCTTTAACTGTCATGCGGTTTTCATTCTGCTGTTCTCATTGTGTCTAGGGATTTTTAGCCTTTTGCCAGTGAGAATTGTTGCTTTAGTTTATAATGCTCTGTCAGGCTTGTGACCATAAATAATCCATGGTGGAGGAGTGATTACACAGCATTTCCCCAGGAGCTGCTGGCTACCTTTGCACTGGACATACACTCGCTGCAGTGCTTTAGGCATTTGAGTGATTCAGTTTATTTTAAAAAGTTGCAAATGGGCAATTTTTAAAATGGTTTGTTATTGTTTTTTAAGTTGATTCGGTGTTTAGACTTTTGCATTTGTGCTTTAAAAGGACTGCAAATTAAAACCAGTTTGAGTCAGGAATGTGTATTCACTACAGCTTTGGAACATGTATGGAATCTGAAGTTTATGGCTTTGAAAGCACTTGCCCTCTTTCAAATGTTTCTAATAAGATAGAGTGTGGTGATTTACACCTCTTGAGATATTGAACTGCTATCCAAGAATGTTGTTTGGCACTTAAAGAAAGCAAGCATTGGTGGGCCTGATTTTGGGAACAGAAAAAAAAGCTGATGTGATTTCATTGAGACTTATTGAGCATTATATGTGTAAAAGAATTCTTTATTTAACACTTTCTCTGCACACCGTGAATGCATTTGGGAGCCATCAGCTGTTAGCTTCTGGAGAGGACAAAGAAGAGAGCAAGAGCTCTCGCATGACCTGCTTTAGCTCTTGCTCAAAAAGGTCTTGCTGTACCAGGAAAAGAAAATTTTACTTTGCTCCCAAAGGAGGCTCTTTGTCCCTCCGTTCCTGGGCTCTGCGAGCTGATTGCACTCGCATATACAGCTCGACGTAATGTGCGTCAATCCCCGACACTACTGTATCGCAGCGCTAGCAACAGTGGAAGGTTCACACATAGGAGAGAAGACATTTGGAAACAGTGGGCTGGGCTTTTTTAATATGTGTATATATTTTAATATAAAACAGGGTGTGTAGCTCTTAAGTGCTTAAGGGTGTGTTTTAGCCTAGATGCAAAAAAATGAAGTATGGGAAGGGAAAGTGAAGGGAGAGAGGGAGCAGGATGAAATCTCACATAGCTCATCAGAAGGGAAAGGACTTGTAAAAAGGTGTTTTGGAAGAGCTTCTAGGAATAAGAAATGGTGTTTTAACTTGGGAACCTGTAATGTGTGTCTCGGGATTTTTTTTTTTTTAATTTTTATCATGATTTTTAAGGGTTTTTTCCTTACATAAAATTGAGAATGTTGTGATTTTTATAGATTACCTACACTCACCCCATCCCTGTGGGCCAGCGCCGCTTCCGCCCATGGTCTCCCTGACTTTCATTAGAGGTTATCAAATTACATTTGCAAATCCTGACATGAGTTACAAATGATGTTTGCCCATTCGTTTGACTAGAAGAACCGGGGAGGGGAGGCATGAAGAGGGCAGGAGGAGGTTCAGGTCTGTCCTGGCGAGTGTGGTTCAAGTTTTAATCAGTGTGGTATTTCCTCTTCCTGCGGGCCAGAGGAACACCTGTGTTTTTCTTTAAGTATTACAAGGGACAGTGGATGGGCCCTATCATTTTGAAGGGAAACGTATTAAAGCCCATCTGCATACATTGGCTTCAAGGGGTGTGCACAGTGCTCTGGCTAATAATTTAGAAAAATTAGGAAGAGCG
>NW_010535333.1:53457-87641 GCF_000687285.1 Phaethon lepturus
ACAGAGCTAATAGGGCTCCAGTTAAACAGCTTTAACAAAGCATCCGTCCTGGAGAAGAGACCTCAGGGTTGATATAAAAGGTCAGGGAGGTTTTGTGTGATGAAGTTTTAAAGCATTTCTTAACCTTCAGGGCTAGTTTCTTGTTTTGAGGTTATGTTTTATTTCAAAGGACAAATGCTATTCTTAATTTCATTCTTTGTTTCATATAAACCTATTTTAGAAAGCTGTAAAATTATATACACTATTTTCTGTCCTGGTTCTTTTTCTACTCTTGAGAACTTTAATGGGAATTGTGACTCCCAGGGCCATTTTGCAGCTTTGCTGGTGTGTAGGAGCACAGTCTTGCCTGAATGTCTCCGGCACCTTTGCTGGCACACGCCGGCGGTTTGGCAGGTGGGTGCAAGAAAAGTGTAACAGGCAGTGCTGTAACCACATTTTGGAGGCAGCTCCATGAAAGCTACGGGGGCACAAATGCAAGTAGAGAATCTCTCTAATCTACAAAACTGGGAACTGTTTGCTCCTGTTCTCCCCCATGAATTAACTTGTTTCTGTTTTTAAAGGATTAAAATTTGAGTTGTGTGGAGAAAGATGATTACCACTCGCAGAGGACTAGAGCATTTGAAAGCTGTGGTTTTGTTCAGGGTTGCACTGAAAGCCAAACCTGTGAAATCCCCTTTAAAGGGAAGGGGGCCCTAACTCAGGGCAAGCTGCCTGGGGGGCACGTGGAACCATCGGCCTGCAGAACCGGGGCTCCTTATGAGACACAGTCCTGGGAACGATGTTTCCAAGCTCTGGGCTGCCCTTTAATCTGCCAGGTGGGCTGAAGGGAAGCCAGGAAGCTGGAAGTCTTGGGAGCCACGGCTCCAAAGTGTCTGGCTCAGCTATGGTTGCAGGCTCTGGCTCCATGTCAGCTGGAGCCATGGGGAGCCAAAGAGCCCTGCTTCCCAGCAGCCCCCCAGGGGAGCTGCGCTGGAGGAGGGGCATGCCGGCAACTGGGAGCTGTGGGAACTAGAAGGCATGTTGCCAAAGGGCTGAGAGCTGGAAGGGCAAACTCCCCGTTAACTTAGCAAGGCTGCCTGGTGGGGTTGTAGTCAGCAGTGAGGGTCCCATCATAACCCTGGCGGGGCTCTGCAGCAAACATTTCGGAACTGAACCATCTCCAGATAATGTTTTGATTGTGCAGGTTTGGCATTCTCCAGTGGAAGCTCATTCTCTTAAGGAATTTCTGACCAGCATTTTTAAAATCCGAGGATTTTCTCCTTTTCAAACATAAATTAACTTTGTTGATTAAGGCTTGCTTTTGTAGCAGTAAGGTCACCTTTTTTTTTTTTGTGCTTTTGTTGCTTTTTGTTATTCAGGATTTCTGGTTAGCTTTCCATATCAAATGTCCGGGGGGGTGATCAATACATTTTTCATGTGCTGGAGTATGAATTCAGTCACGTACAACATGGGGAAAATCTGGTTCTCACAGAAGTCAGTACAAATTTGAGACGAATTAACTTTACAGTGGCATGCCAGGACTAGAAATTTAGGCTCTGGTCGTGTTATCAGATTGACTTATGTGGCATTGTAATGAAATTTAGTCCTTTAAAATGCGTTGATCGGATCTTAGAGAAGATACATCTTAAGTTGGAAGGTGTATTGGAAACACAGCTTGTAATAATCTGTTATTATATTAAGAAATTGCATGTTGCACCTGAATTGAGGAGAGCAAAACAAAAACAATCACCCCCAAAAAACCCCAAAACCCCAAACCCCAAGGATCGAGGGAAAACCACTACCTTTACAAACTGCAATAAACTCATATTCAAAGACCTCCTTACATTATTTGCAGTTATTGCATAAACATGTTGCACAACAGCTATACTGTTAGCAAAATACATAAACACATACTTCCAATATTTCTCAGGGCAGATCATACCACAGGGGCTGCTAACATGCTCTCGGGGACTTTGCTAGCTCTTCCAGCCAGCCCATTCACAGCTCTGAAGGGAGGAGAAAGACGAGGAGCTAGGAAATGGTTGGACTCGATGATCTTGAAGGTCCTTTCCAACCTTAGTGATTCATTGATTCTGTGAAACCCCCAGTGTGCTTGCAGGTAGAATGCGTGTGCCACCGTTTCTTGGCTACGTGGTCTTCCTGGGATTGCAGATTTCCTTTCCCAGCATCAGGATTATGATCTTGGCTTTTTGTTTCATCTGCTGCTGTTGCGCTCCTGACCAGCCCATCTCGCACATTCTCATTTAACAACATGGTCTCACAGAATCACAGAATCATTAAGGTTGGAAAGGACCTTCAAGATCATCAAGTCCAACCGTTAACCGAGGACCACCATGTCCCCTAAACCATGTCCTGAAGCGCCACATCCACAGGTTTTTTGAACACTTCCAGAGGTGCTGACTCCACCACCTCCCTGGGCAGCCTATTCCAATGCTTGACCACTCTCTCAGTGAAGAAATTTTTCCTAATATCCAGTCCAAACCTCCCCTCCTCAATCTAAACTTGAGGCCATTTCCTCTCGTCCTATCGCTGGTTACTTGGGAGAAGAGACCAACCCCCACCTCACCACAACCCCCTTTCAGGTAGTTGTAGAGAGCGATAAGGTCTCCTCTCAGCCTCCTCTTCTCCAGACTGAACAACCCCAGTTCCCTCAGCCGCTCCTCATCAGACTTGTGCTCCAGACCCCTCACCAGCTTCGTTGTCCTTCTCTGGACACGCTCCAGCACCTCAACGTCCTTCTTGTAGTGAGGGGCCCAACACCGAACACAGGATTCAAGGTGTGGCCTCACCAGTGGCAAGTACAGGGGCACGATCACTTCCCTAAAGGTGTCTCTCTTCCTTTCTTGCTCTGCTTTCTAGTACCAATCCTGATTCTCTTTTTCTCATAACCAAGCCCTAAATCCCATTTGTGTCCACCACCTAAGCTGGCATTTCTTGTCAGAAATTCTTGGTCCAGCCCAAGTTCTGTCCCTTTGAAAGAAGCTTTTTATATCTCACAGTTGGGTTTGCTAAGAACCCCTTTCCTTTTCCTGCTTATTGTCCCAGGAAAGTTGGCATTTTGTGACTGATTTTCCTAAGGCAAGATCCTGTTCTCTGTGTTTTTTCCATTTTGGAACATGTGGGAACATGGAAAAAAGCAGAAGGGAAACAGGAGTGTACCAACCAACAGGATATTGATATATGGGGATCATCAGTGTGGGCAGGCAGATGAAAAGGCAAATGGTGTCCTAGGGTGTACCAGGTAACTGATATTGATAGTGGACCTAAGAAAGCTTCAGTGTCAAAGTAAAAGGTTCTGGAAAGACCCCATCTGGAATTCTCTGCACCTCTTTGGTTTATAGCTCTGAAGGCTGTCACTGATATGGACAGGCTCCTTGGGAGGACAGCAGATTTGTTCAGTCAAGCCAAGTGCTTGCTACAGTGAGTGTTACTGCTCTGTATGAATAAAGCATTTATCCTCATAAACGCCAGAAAGGCAGGGAATGTAACTGAGGCGGAGATTAATGCTGATGCAAAATTAAATTTGTCTAAACTGGCCATCAGTAAATTTTAGTTAATGTTTTCAAAGTGGAAAAGCTGTAAGGCGCTGGAATAGCTTTCCAGCAGGAGCAGTTTGGGCAAGAAATTTAATTAGTTTGAAGATGGCACTCATTCAGTTCATAAGTAGTACAGCATGCCTGCAATAAAAGGAGACCGCACCACATCACCCTATGTGTCGCTTTAAGCCGTCTAGGCTACCTGCATCCTCCAGCCTTCCCTGCTCCAAAAGTTATCCAGCACCTCCTGGCAGTCCTGGCATTCCCCGCAGCGGCTGTCACCTCCTCAGCGTCCGGCCCACCCGTTCTTGATGTTCCTCAATGAAAGGACATTTTGTGGAGCTGATTCACTGCTGTGTGTTTACTCTTTGCTCCTTTGTATAATCCTTGCTCTTTCAAGCTAACAGCATCCCGTCAGATGGCTTGCCAATAGCAATTGTGATCTTAATGTTTCATGCCAGGTTCATCTTGCTGTCCTTGCAGGATAAATGAGGCTTATGTGTACTCCAGAGAGTGAATCTTGCCTTTAGTAAGGCCACAGTTAATTGCAATTAAACAGTCAGCCTTTGTAAAATTAATATTATTATTGCTATGCTATGCATGTGCTATAACATGGGGTATGTCTCACAAATGTCAAGCAAATATAAATGTAGCCTTTTGCTTACTGGGATTTTTAATATATTTTAATCACCTGTTTGCCTTGGCAAAACCATATATTTTAGATATTCAAATCAGTGGGAAAATAAACTAGTAACTTTGCTTTAAATATAAGCTGACATCTGTTCCTCTCTTCTTTTCTGTTCAGCTTCCTTCATTATGCTTCTTCACAGGTCTCTTTGTTCTCAAATATGTTAATTTCTTGGGTTGTTTATACCACATACCTAAATGTGGATTCTAAGGAGTTCTTTAGAATTTAAAGTTGCTCTTATTATCCCGAAACCCAATTCTACCACCACTTGTACATGTACAAACTGAGCTTGTGGGAGTAACCCATACATCAGAGTTACCAACCTTGAGTGTTTCCAGGCTGGTGGAAGTTTGTGGTGTTCATTTGATGTGACAGGACTGACCATCTGAAGGAACTCTGCGTACTTCTACTTGTGAGCGTGAAGCTAGCAGCTGATGTTCCCAAGCTGAGCCAGGCGTTAGCTTCCTTTTCGCAGCATCTGTTGTTGTTGCTGCATGGAGCGGAGGTTCGACTGCACTGAACAGATGACCTTGTGATTGCATCCTAGTATTGGGGTTAACTTCCCGCAGTCATGGTCTTTAGTGCATGCAGCATGAGCACAAATAGGCTATAGGAGGTAGATCTGTGCAGGTTACCCCATGGGTTATCTGTCATCAGCCCCATCACAATCTGTTCTCCTGCACACCGCACAAATGATGAGACAGTATGATGTTTTGTAATAAATACAGATGATATGTAATCTTGCCTAATGAATTGTGAGTGCAACTGTTTACTGAAAGATGTATTTGGAACGGAAGGAAGTTCTTTTTATTATTATTGTTTTAATTGTGGTGGCAGCCTCCTGTTATTGAGCAGGAGGACTCCCAAGATACTTAAATTGTTTGTAATTTAGAACCCCATGTGAAACATAGTGGGTGTTGCTGTCTTGATCCCGAATGGGCTATCATATCCCTGTGAATAGTGCCTCATGTGGTTCCCCAAAAGTGTCCCCACTGGAAATAAGTATTACTTAGAAAGAAAAAAACAAGAAATAACCTTCTGACTGCAAGCCCTCTCATCTCAATTGTACATGTGGTTAGGTTGGAGGTCATGGATGCGTTGCAGAAGGAGCAGGGCTCTTTGCCGAGGCTGGAGATAGAAAGGATTTCAGTTCTCCTCATGACTGGTTCCTAATGTTTCACAAGTACACATTTCTTTCAAAATTTAAGAGAAGAAAAACTGTGTTTTGACTAAGGAATGTAATTCCCTCTCCCCCCAAAGAGATATTTATTCAAAAGCTGGAGCAGGTCCAGTTCAAATGTTGAATACTGAGCCAGTACAGAGACATATAGCACATGTTCATCACCGTGCAGGTGCGAGGGGAAAGGGAGTTTAGGGTTGAGCCGTTTTGAAATATTACTTTTACCTACATGTTTGACATTTTCTAGCTCTTTTATAAGGAGTGATGGAAATCTACGTTTTTCCTCCTTTAATAAAATGAACTTCTTGCTCGTTTAAGGTGCTAGATTGACAACCGTTGAGACTGAAGTCTTCTGTTTACCCAGAGAATAAGCACAGCATGGGAAAGCTGCAGTACAGACTTCCTTCAGGTGCTGCCTAAGCTAATGTGCCTCAGCCTTGACCTGGTGAGAAATTCATACATTCCCGTTACAGCTCTAGGTTTTGTGATCAGACTCTGCAAGGAAGGAGTCAGTTCAGGCTAGTTCTAATGATGCTGTTACTCCTTTAAGAAATTTTCTGGACCTAAACAGACCACCCCACAAGCTACCTCTGGAGCGTGTGCAGTGAGCAGAATAACCTCATCATCTTCTCTTTCGCTTTGTACACACAAAACTGAACACGTCTTTGATGAAGCCTAGGTGAAAATTCAGAGCTTGCCATGAAAAATAAGTAGCAGGAAAAGATGACTAACTGAACACATACATTGAGAAAACCTCAAGCGACTCCTCATTTTCCTCTTCTAGTCTTAATCACTGGTGCATTTGTCCTTCACAATTAGGGAATGTCTGAATGTGTGTGTTTCAGGACAATAATAAATAGTGGCTTTGCTTTAAGAGAGGTCTGGTCTACATACTCCGGAAAAAGTGAAGGAGAGAAACTGAGGATTAGGTACAAAAATCTTTGCACTTCTTTCATTTTTATGGCTAGCAAAATTCAGACAATTTAGCTTTGGAAAAATATATGACATATAACCTAATAGGTCATCTTCAAAACCAGTTTGTAATGAATCACAAACTTCCAAGAAGAGAGGTATACAAACACTCCAATGCAACAAATCACTTAGGGATATAAATTTATGCGTAATGGTAATACTACTGACCTCAAAAATTTAACTTGCCAGTTAATGTTGATGTAGACAACATTTTCATTACTGTCCTGTCCTGTAGCCCATTTTTCTTTTTTTCATATTACCAGTTCTGTGGAGAAATAAACTTTGGTAAACTCTCTTGTGATGAAACTGGTAACAGTGAGATCTTAGCACATTAAATAGCAGATTCTTTAAACACAGATTTAGATAAAGTCATTTTAATGTAATGCTAGAAATGATTAATTTAGTGGTTTTGCAATAAATAGTGGAATCACTAGGTGCTTTTCCTACTGGAAAACACTCTTTTCTTTGGGACACCCCACCCCCCATGCTGTCAGTCTCTGTGAGCACACTTGTTCTGATAATCTCAATGAAGCACTATCCTACTGTAAAAACAGATCTTCTCTGCATTATCTTAGTAAATGTTGTCTTTGAGGAAGATCTATGAGCAATTAGTTCTTCTGATACGCTTCAACTAGATCAACTTTTATGGGTGTAACCCCAATAGAAATGCTGTTGGGGAAAGCATTTATGCCAGTGTGATCCTGAAGGACAAGAGTCCTGCGGATGACCTTGGCACACTTTCTACGTTTCTCCAGTAGAAGGGACTCAAATAGGATAATTTACTTCTGTGAAAAGGTTAAAGCATCAGACTGGGACATAGAGGAGATGTAGATGCAGAAAATGGCAAAATATGGTTTCCTATTGAGTATTGAGCAATTTGGAGGAAAAAAAGTTTAAAGACTCCGAGGTGTATAATAAAGGACACTGCTACAGGATAATGAAGATCTGTTTGAGGAGAAACACAAAGGGAAAATGAGCCTCTTGAAAATTCCTGTATACCTATTAATATGTGAGCTCAAAAGTAACCTGTACTCTGAAGAAGGCCAAGTCTTTTGGCAGCTTTTGGGAGCTGCACCACTTGGACTGAGCTACTGTGTAGTTTTCTGGGCTCCTGTGAAATGGGGGTAATGTCCCTTGGAGTCTCCCATCTTGGCTCTAGCCTGTAACTCTCTAAGGGTGCATCTTTTCATTTGTAGTGGTTATGTTTCCTTTGAGCCTGTAGATATCATCAGACTGTAGATAAGTAACATAATGACCTACAAACTCACCAGGGCAATTGCAACCTAGTTCCACTGAACTCAGCGTAAGTCTTGATATTTTATTTTTTGAATCAAAAGAAAGGCCTGTGCTCCTGCAGTTTTATTTGGGGAGTTTTTCTAGTGTCAAGATTTGGTGCATGTGTGCTGTAACTGTGTAGTTGAGGAAGCCTGCAAAGCCATGCGTCACTTAGAATACATGTGCTCATAATGCTTAACTCAGGCCTTTAATGATGAAGCATGGTATTGTGCTATTGGGGCGGTAATTTTCAGATAAGGTTTCCAGACATGATATCTGCTTTAAGGCTTCGCCAGTGCTAACATTAAACAAGCTTAAGTATGCATCTGTTATTTTATATCATCTAGATATGTGGTGTTATTAATGTAACTTTTAATTTACACGTCAGAGTAGATAAAACCCATTTGGATTCGTATCACCATGAAACTGCTGAGATGGTGAATTTTAGGTGAGTGACTGTGTCACGCTAGGGAAGGGAAAAAGCCGTCAAATGTAAAAGGGCTAAAACATTTCAGGGCTGTTACAGATCCCATATGGTGAGAAATCACTTTTTTGGCAATTTTCAAAAGATATGATTTCACTCCTTCATGTCTGTCACCACATCATCTAGTGGGGAGAACAGCCCAGAGGAATGTGAGACAGAGTTAGCATGAGTTTAACTCATCTGAATTTAGCATGTTTGTTCAAATTGTCTTTATATTACACTTTTAAAATGGCTTTTATTTAAAAGGTTTTTTTAAGTTCATTTTCGTTTGAGGTATATATTACACACTTCGGAGATACCCTTTAGTGATTGCATGGGAAAAATGTATGTATTTTCTTTCTTTTATTTTTGTACGTTAACTTTCAGTGCGTGTTAGTCATTACTGGTTCATTTACGTTGAAGCTCTGAAGGAATGATGCAGTCGTTTCTCTTCTGGTTATTTTTTCTTTGTATTACACTTGGAGTACAAGAAAGTAATTTGCACAGATCCACAAGTCTCTCAAATTCTTCTGCATCAAAACATTCACCATAGAAACTATTCATGCTGCTGCTTAACGGGGAAGAAGGGGGAGGAGTCCCTTTTAATTAGAAAAGACCTGAAGCCATAATGATTTCTGAAGTCACTTGAGTCTCTAGAATCCACACATTTTGATGGAGCACTGGAAGTCCTTTCCAATGCCTAGGCTGATTACCTGCAGGCTTGGAAACAGCTGTTGGCAGCAGCAGGGGTAGCATCTAGCCGTGTGCGATAGCGGGTGGCACCGGTGCTGCTTTCAAATATTCAAAACACTAACAAACAGGACTCGTAGCAACTGATTAATTATTACATCTGAAACTTATGTTATGCGGACAGCTGCATAAGGCATGATCACCACTTAAGTTCCAAATAGAACCATTTGTGAGTAGGGAGGAAAGGTCCTGTGTGAGAAAATTTACTTCCCAGTAATTCCTACTAGTACAGCATGTAGTAGTAACTATTTGTGTTTATGTGGTGACCCACAGAGGTGGAACTGAAGTAACACTAATAAAGTTTGCAGGTACATGCTGGATTGCCAGTGATGTGGCAGTCCGGTGACTTTTACATCATACTTCATCTAAGAGTGTTGCCAACAAGCAAACTTTATTTAGAATGTTGCCAACAAACAAACAAACAATATCTTGGCTTTGTCTGTCTTCCCCTGCTACCCATGTTATTTTACTGTGCTATAAAATTTATCGTTAGTAAGTGGTATGGTATTAAAGGGAGTAAAAAAAAAAGACAAGAATATGAATTAAAAGTTATAAACATGTGATTGACCTTTCCGACTCTGTATGGAAGTAGAACATGTATTACTTCTTACTCGCAAGTCCATCATTGTACATCATCTAAGGAGTAGAATGGAGCATTTTATTGTCCTTAACCTTCACAAATCCCATTTTGACTCATCGGAGAGAAGTATCTAAAACTCTACACTCTGCTATGAAATTCTTTACAGAAAGAAAACATTTTATGTAATGTCCCCAAAGTGAGGTGCTAGTGACTTCTTGTTACGTATTTGAGAACATGTAGCTCAGAATCAGATATTCAGCTAGAGCTGAATACCTAGAGCTGTTTTCTTAATTCTCTGTGGAATATGTAGAAAATTTATGCTTTGGTGCCTGAGACATTATCTACAAAAGATAACTATTAATGAAAATATTTATCATGGATTGGATTTATTATACTAGTGGGTTATAGATTTTTAACTTTTAACCTCTTAGCTCTGTTGTCTGTGTGGCATTTTAAAAGTATCCCCCCCCCGAGATGTTTAGTGTCTATTACATCCTCTCACTATTTATCCCCTAAGTCCTAATTTTGCCTTATAAACAAATGCTTATACATGTGGTCGTACCTGCAACTGACTAGGGAATCTAAATATGTGAGGATGCAAAGGAATGGCTATCTTTAGGACACCTCTCCCCATCTTTTTTGTTATAATTTTGCCTAGGGGAAACAGTAAACAAGAGCTATTAGAAACACACTCTAGTGCCTAGCGTGTATTTGTGTGATGCCGTAAATCATGTAAGGGCCTTGTATGTTGAGAACGCTGGAGGAGGTGAACAAAGGGAGGAACTTAAGCCTGAAGTCACATTTCCCACAGCGCAGCCGTTGACTCTGAATTGCTTCTACAGACCGTGACTTTCTGTTGTTGGGGCTGCGTCTCACCTTGTTCACTTGAGATGATGCAGGAGTTACTCTGTGCCTTTTGTTCAGCCCTTTTGAGTTTTCCTTGAGCAAGAGTCATCAGAAGTTTTTAGTATTTGGTTCATTATTATTCAATGAAAAGATGACAAGATGCTGGAAATCACAAGCATCCATCCGGTATTAGGCAATGCAAAGAATGGTAAAATAGAGTATTTGGCTATTTCTTATGCTTGTAAGCCAGTTACTAATTATTCCTTTGCTCGTGGATGAATCACGTGCTTGATTTATTGAACAGGCTCTCTTGTTTTAGTAGGGGTGCAGGGAGCTCGGAAATCTTTGCACGCTGGGAGCAATGAAGTCTCTTGAAACGAATGTGTGCAGGCAAAGTGTTTAGATACATTTTGCCTTAGAGTGACCTTTCAAAGAATTTCACACACACTCTGGGCACTGGGTTTCTTTCGGTTGGGTCTACCCTTAAGTGCAAAGCCATATGTTTTAGGTAAGGTTAAGCAATCAACAGGTTCTACACTTAACCCTTAAGTACCATATCTGGGACTAGACATTTTTATTACATTGCTTCAGCCTATGTGTTACTCTACTACCAAGTGAGAATTTAAAAGGTTGCTACAAGTGCCTCTTGAATATTATATTTTTTTTAGCTCATTGATTGGTATTTATTCCAGATGTAGGTTGCGATTTATTTATTTATTTAATATATTGCATAACTGGGAATCAGTACCTGATTCTGGAAGGTGGTCCTCCTGCTCCAATTGGGTGCTCCAATACGCTTCAGCCTGTTGAAGTAAATGGCAAGTGAAAGTGCCTGTGATGTGCGATTAGGCCCTCGTTTCATGGGACAGATGCTATCCAGCTTTTATTTACCAGAGTTGTCTTAGCGGTTACTCTATATTCTGCCAGCTGCTAGCATTTGAGGAGCCCTTAGTGCCCTTAAGAAAATGTCAGTACTTCCCTGTTGCCGCTGTGGTAAGGAAGTGTCAGAGTTTAGCAAACCAGTTGTAGCAGCACTGAGAGCTGCCCCAAACCTTCCGACTGCTTGGCTGGGCAGATCTAACAGGGTTTTGTGGCTGTACTTCATGGACCTCAGAAAAGGCTGGTCTTAACCCCACATGGTGGCTGGCGTTACCACCTAAATTAAGGTCACAGTGTGCTTTGTTTTCTAGCAGTACTCAGATAGAGAATTTTTGTAATAAAATGTGTGAAACTCTATGGCTTTTTGTTGGGAATACGAAACTCATTTCCTCTTCCCCTGTCTCTGAAGGACAAGTGCCCTCGCTGTGCCTACCAAGAGTATTCTGATCTTACCGCTGACGTAAAGCAGTGGCATAAGCTGATTAATGGCAGGGCTCACCATAGCTGACGTTTGGGGTTACATTTTTGAAATTCACTTTTGAAATTGAGTCACTAATGTTATTTTACAGACTTTTTTTTATGCTTTGAAATTCCTCTAGCAATACAGAATGTTATTTTTCCTTTTTATCAAAGTTTAAGGGTATTTCAACAATTAAACTTAGTGTACTTCAGCCAGAAAACATACTACAGATATCTTCTTTGACTTGATAAATAACAATTCTACCTATACTAGCAACAGAGTGAATATTGCTTGGTTTGGCATCTTGTGAAAAGACAATTTCAGAAGTTGGGAAAAATATGCAAGATTGCTTGGTACAATTTTTGACACGTAAGTGGATGATGACTATAAATTGTTACAGTCCTACTAAATTTAGTGGAGCTCTTCCAGAGTACAGTTGGTGAGGATCTGTCTTGTACTTCCAAATACATTCTGGAAGACATATTCCACCAGGGGCCTGCTTTTGAATTAATTGTTAATCCTGGACTTGCAGATTTATTGTTCATGATATTTATTGTTCATGATGTTCCTTCATGAAAAAGGAAAGATGGAAATGGAAAGTGCTGGCAGTGGTTATCCAGTGTTGCCCACAGAGCCAACCTGTGCAAGGATAGTCTTCTCCTGGAGATGCTTCTTTCTGCCAAGGTATAACAAATGATAAACAGCTTAGATTCAGCAGTGCTGTCACTTCTGCTGTACCTGAAAGGGCTGAGGAGTTTTACACCTTTTTTTTTTTTTTTTAAAAGTTTACTTCAGTAAAATAAAACTTAATAGAAAGCCAAGAAGACATCTCCATATATAGGTCAGAAGCTCATCTGGATTTGTTGTGCTTCAGCTTTATTTACTGAATCGTCAGGCAGAGTGCTGCAGAGATATCGGAGAGGGATTTGGTTGAATGTCATTAAGCACTTTCTGCACCTTGCCTCATGTATTGTTTTCTAAGTTTTCTGACACTTCTTTTACTATTTTGAAGGAAAGAAGTTCAATTAGGGAAATGTTTGGGGCGGTGTGAAGGATAAAGATGATGTCCTGTCGAATTTGACTTGCAGTGTACTTTTTGAAGGTAGTATTAGCTATCTGGCACAGTGATGCTTTCATTTGTCTTCCATATAATGAAATCATGAAGCGCTGAGGTAAGAGGTCCATCAGATGCTCTCACAGGTGCTATATTGAAAGAGATGCATTCCTGGTTATTCTTTAAGCAAAGTAAGACTATGTGATTATTTTGCAAGTTTAGCAGTTTTCAGTTAAGTTTTTAAATGTATCTTGGATGTTTTTCCTGCTACAGTGAAAGGAGTAGGTAAGATGGTGCCTTTCTACTTAGTATGTGGCTTTCTTTTTTTATAGAAATTTTCTGCTACATTCCTGTCAGTTTTTCCAGTTTAAATTCTATTTTCAGGGATTCTTGTATTACATGTGTGGCTAAAGCAGAAATTGTTTTCTGGTTTTATAAGGGATTGTCTTTTTTAAGAACGTTTTGTAAATCATATAAAAATGGGTTCGTTTTTAGTAAATTTGAAGTTTTCCAGGCAGTTAGCTCACTGTATGGACTAATGCCTTTTGGATAATTTGGATGGGGAAAAGAATATGAGACTAAGATGCTGTCATCTTTTTTTGGGGAGTCACATGGTGTTCCTGCTTTTCAGCAAACATTTAATCAGGATTCGTGATTATTGGGAGTTGCAGGCATGCACAATAGCCAAATAGTCTCTGGATTTAAGACTCCCTAAATTCTTATTGGCACGATAGACTGTAACTATGCCAGTGCTCTGAAACCTGACAGTCAAAAATTGCCTTTATGAAAGTCCCCAAATACAGATTTACAATTTTTTTAATGTCTACTGGCTAAATACTACCTGTTAGGAAAGATATCCTAATACAGCTGGGCCAGACAGAATTTTTTTATGTTGGTCCCGAGTTGCTGTAAGTGTTTTCCCTGAAGAGCAGCCTTGGGAAGGAGCTGTCTTGGAGAAGTCACGGTTCATTGCCTGACCCCATCTGGCTTAGACGTAAGAGGGAACGGCCCAGGAAAAGGCATTACTGCTGTCTTCTCTCTCTTCTCTTCCATCTCTCAAGAGCCTGCTCAGCTGCCTCTTACCCTTTTTTTTTTTCATCACAATTTTTCTGCGCAGAAGATATAGTAAAGCTTCTCTGAACCATAGCCAAGATCTGCATGGGGTGGGAAATCTTTTTTGTCCATATCCAAATAGGATGAGGGCATGGCAGATCTATGTCTAACAACTGTTGATAGAAAGGTGGTTTCTTTTCTAGCATTCTTCTCCATGAGTGGGTTCAGAATTAGATTTGCTTAATCTTATTTTAAAATTTAAAGACATATGAAAGGTTGAGCTTATTTGAGCTCAACAAAACCACCGTAGCACTGGAAAAGGAAATTGGATTTCTTCATTGTTTCCTTGCCTTGTTCACAGAACTACAAAATCAGTTCCAGTTCTGGCACCACGTCTTCAACTCCACTATTTTCAGGTTACGTCCTCAGCTGTAATTGTGCATCCTCACGGGTAGCAATAGGTTTATTGTTGCAGGGCTGAAGGATGAATGAAGTCAAGGTCAGAGTTTGACCTGTAGACTCTTCAGTGTTGGGTAACAGGCATGAAGCAAAGATAAAGCGCATTCCTGGGGAATTAATAATACAGTTTTATTTCCGAGTAGAAAGTCTCTGGCTTGTTTAGTTTCTTGGAGTCCTGCAGCAAATGCTCTAATGCCGCATTTAAATGCAGATTCAGTAAAAAAATCTCAGCATCTCAGCGTGTGCTTCCTATTGTAGTACTTAGCTATAAAGCCTTTTATGATCTCATTTAAAAGGCTCCATTTTATGTGTAATTCTTAAAAGCCCTTAACTTGTCTTTAAAAAGCTATTTTTAATTATTGCTTTTAATAACCATGTTATCCATGTTAAGCTCTATAGACGAAAACCTAACCTTATTGAGGAACTTCAACAAGGTGAGGATTTCACTCTGTTTACAAGTGTATTTTAAAAGTGTTGTTAAAGGCAAGTGGCCAAGCGCGAAATCTCGGAATGATAACTGCTGCAACCATGTTACAGGTGCTGTGATGGTGGTTTGGAAAGTAACTGTCGAGTCTAGGTCCAGAGCTGGTAGTAAATGAGAGATCCTTTGGATGACTGATGATATATCTAAAGTAAGTTTGTGGTTGTCTTAATTCAGTGTCTTCGTTAAACAGCTCCCATGGCCACATGGTATTGAACAGACTGCCTTTTTGAGAAGGTCTGGAAATTAAGCTACCTTTCATCTGCCCCAGTGCTCCTTCTGGGTAAATGATGAGGGTGTTAATGGAGTAGTACTTAAGAAAGCTAAACTGCTGTAACTTGTGCTTTTAATGTATCGTGGATAAAAATGTGCCTTTTCTGGTCAGGACTCAACAGTTTCCCAGAATCAAACTTAAAAAAAATTTAGCTGTCTAGAAAACAACAGATATAGGTTGTTGTACAAATATATAGAGACATTGTCCACAAATGAAACAGCTTGCTTTTGTGACTTCTAAAAAAAATTATTATTTTTAAGGTCATAGTTAGAGATTTTCCGTGATTTTGTCACCAGCACACTTTGCATAGGTAGACCTCTGCAGAGCTCTCAATAAACAAGCTGTCAGGACTGTTTGGATAAGAGCTAGGGAAGGGACAATAATAAACTAAATGTACAGGAAAGTTTGAAAAGCCAAGTTGTCTCAGACTGTTAATTTTAATGGGCCTTCCACAAAGAGAAGGTACTTTATGTCTGTGATGCAAATAAATATTATGAAGTGTGCAGGTCTTTGGCCACTGCTGAAAATTTGCGAAATATAATGGAACCTTGGGTATTGCTTCAAGAGATCCTGTCTGGTACAGGAGGAAATGATGTGTACATTCTCTTATTTAAAAGATAAGTAAAGGCTGGAACTCCCTGTGGTTGCTTTAGAAAGCGCAGGTAAATACGATGTTTTGCAGGCGTAAAGGGGTTGTGGCATCACAAGTACACACGACAAGCGCTGTTCGTAAAGTCTGCAGCTGCCCTTTTTGAAAATGGGCTAAAGTCCACTCTGAACTCAGAGGTTGTCAGGTCTGTTTTTTATCATTTTCCTGCATAGACTAAATAGAATGAAATCCAAAATTAATGCTATGTTAATAAAAAGAAACAGTAAGATGTTTGCTGCATTATTAAAACCAGGCTTCCCTGTTGTGACAAATCACCTGTATTCTCTGGTCCGAGGCCTGAATTCCTGCCGCTTTCAGGAGCCCCAGGCTGCAGATGTGGGGCTGGAAATCCCTGCGATGCCTTTTGCAGATTTAGGCTCGCCTTTCCAGAGCGGCTTTGCAGCCTATCTCGAAAAGATATATTTTAAAACTCCAGCCTGTGCTCGTGACAGTGACCCTTCTGGAGTTTGCAGATAAGAGTTGGTCCTGTAGTGGTCACCTGCTGTCTGCATTTCTTCAATCCTTGTTTTCTCCGTAACATATAAAGGAGATTTTTTGCAGCTGAGTTAGGAATGGACTTAGCTGAACCAAGTCGAATACACACAATGTAACTCCTGGGTGACTTCTATTTGAATTTGACCATGTTAGTTTTCAGTTCTTTGGTTGTGTATTAAGGGACTTATAACTGTGTTCATGGTGGTGCAGATATACAAGTACTTGCCTGACTTTCATTTTTCTTTTAGAAAGAGACTAAATACAACAATAATAAATATAATACTACTATATTTCTGAATAGCCAAAAGTGAGATGTTTCTTTTTGGTTTAAAATACCTGATTTCTTTTTGAGAAGGAGGAAGTGTTCAAAAAACGTTAAGTGTTCAAAAAATGTGTGGCTGTGGTGCTTCAGGACATGGTTTAGAGGACATGGTTGAGGGAACATGGTGGCGCTGGGTTAATGGTTGGACTTGATGATCTTGAAGGGCCTTTCCAACCTAGTGATTCTGTGAACATCCCCAGTGAGGACGAGGGGAAATTACAGGGATCCTATTTGGTGGGTGTGGCCCCGGTGTTCATCACACAGAACAGTCAGATGAATCTGAGTATTCCTCAAGTGCTAAAGTTTATATCCTCAATCAAACCCAGCATTGGGTATTAAAAAAAAAAGTGTCTTTCCACCACCTTCTGCTCCCAGAATGGTTTTTGTTTTGCTACACAGAGATGGTCCATGGAGAAATGTTGCCTTTTCCAGCTTTCAGAGTAGCTGTTCTTTTACTGCTAGACCTTTACCGGGCTCCTCTCCGGTCTGCTCTGTGTTCCCTCTGTCTTGCTTCTCTCCGTTCATGTTTGTTCCTCCACAGCTAGAAAGGATGCTACAGTGGGATACAGCTACAATAAAAAATCACTTGTGGAGTTTGAGGTTTGGATCTGAACTTGGATCACTCAGTTTTTTCTTTGAGCAAAGTATGCGGCTGAGAATTGGCATATGGTAGATTTTTTGAGAAGTAAAGCATTTAGTGTGGAACAAATGGAAAATGTAAAAATAATTGTTAAAACACTGGAAAAAAGATTCACTTTGAGTCAAAGTATTTTATTAGAGAAAATCAAACCATTTTACTGAGTTTTGACTGTTTTAAGTTTTCAATTGTATTCAGCAACAATTTGAAATTAAAGGTCATTTCAAATGAAATAATTACTTTTTCCCTGAAACCATCTAAAGAGGATTCAGAATGGTATGAAGCTTTTGTTTTTACATAAACAATTCATTAAGATCAACATGAACCTGCAAAAAATTGTGTAATCAATCAACATGTGTTTTTGCTTAAAAAACCCAAAATTTAAAAAAATGTTCAAAGCAAGAGATCTGGGTTGATTATTTTGCACCAGCACAGATTTATGGGCAGCTGTAAATCAGCTTCCCCCTCCCAAGTTGTAAAGCAGTGGTAATACTGCTCTTGTTCAAATTTTTTATTTAGATAATAAACCTGATTGAGGGGCGGGTCTGTTGCGAGCAACTGGCTCTATCTGAGAGGCCGTACTGAAGTCTGCTCGGGCATATATCTGACACGGGCAATGGAGGGAAGGAACGCAGTTAGTTCCCTCTGGAGATGGCAACCGTCTGACATAGCCCGAAAGAGGGCTTTTGTAGATTTTTAGCTTTATTTAATGAAAACAGTGCAAATGGTGAGAAATGTGGTCTCTCTTGAATCATTGCCTGTGCAGCCTTCTGCTGGGAATTAATTAATAACTTTCGTAGGTTATTTTTGTAGGTCTTAAGTAGCAGGATATTATCTAGTCTGTCTCGGGGCTTCACCTCCTCGGAGTGGTAGCCAGGATGTCTGAGAGGGTTTTGAGGGCTTTTTCCCCCCCTTGCAGCCCATCTGGTCCCTTGATGAGCTGTACTGGGAGTGGGTTAGTCTTTGAAGTTTGTTTGGGATCCTGTCTAGACTCCCAAAAAATTCCCTCCTCCCCAGCTTTGCTTTTGTAGATTTTTAAAACTTTTGTCTCTGAAAAAATCTTTTTTCATGCCAGTACCAGCTAAATTTGCCTGAAAGCTATGTGATTACATCAGAGGGGTACAGGACTCATTTTTTGGTGACAAAAGCTTTTGAAATTCATGTGGTGGCCCCTAAACGGTTTTTACCCTCCAAGTTTCCTATACCCACCCTGAATGACTTTGTAGGCAGAGCTAAAATCACTATCTCTGTAGGAAGGCAATCTGTTATATTTGGATATCCAAGTTAGTAATAGGTCAAAGAAACACCAAATTTTAATCTATATAGTTTTGCTTATTTTTGTTTTAGTTAATGCTCATGGTTAATCTAATGCACAGAATGTGGGAAGATAAGCTTTATTGCTTTAAAAATGTGCATGGTAACACACTACATATTATTTCTCAGTCATTGCTCATTTCTCTAACATTTGTTCACATAGCTAGAAATTTTGCTGGTTGGTTTGTTTTTGTTTTTTCCTAATAATGAACTGGAGAATCCAGAGACAAGTGTAGTATTTTCTTTTAGAGATGACTACTGTTGATTTTCCTTTTAATGTTTTTTAGCTTTTATGTGCAGTCATTATTTCCTTGAGGTTAATGTTTCTAGTGTTTATTCTAGATTTATGTTTAATCTTAGTTTCAAAGAATCCTAAAAATTATGAATGCATTTCTTTCAACCAAGTTTTCATTCCTAGGAAACACTGTGCTTATGGGAGCTGATCTACTAAATAACACTCATTATTACAGTGTCTATCTTCTTTTTTAAAAGAGACTCTGTTAACAAGCTGGGCAGGTTTTGCACGCTTAAAGAAATGCAGAAACCATCGGCAATTGTGGTATCGCTTTTTATCAGACTGATACAGATATTCCCAAAAGGTCTTTTTGAGTCCTAAGATGTGCAAAAATCATGGGAAATTTTTGGAGCTAATTCTGGTTCATATTTACAAAAAAAAAAAAAAAAAAAAAAAAATCTGTGAACTTTTCCTGACCCTTCACACGGACCATACTTAAAGCTGGCACAAATTTAATCTCATAAATCTCATAGAAGAGTGAAATGTCTTTACCTTTTTTCCTCCTCCCCTTTTTCTCTCCCACCAAAAGTTGTCACAGGTCCAAGGGCAATGTTACTCGAGTCAAACACATGCACCAGGTTAGAGGATAGAGGATTCTGGAAGCCAAAAGCACGCCCAAGACCAATAGTAGATCAGTATTAGTTTTAATTTCATGTATAAAGGTCTAAAAGGTAGCAAAGGAATTGATTCTCATCTCTACTAACAAAGGAGGATCAATGATTGTGTGGTCACCTCTATGCCTAAATTATTTGGAGAATAAGAAGTGCTTAGTGGGGCTCTCCTTTGGTAGAAACCTGATGGATGCTCCTATCCTATCCTATCCTATCCTATCCTATCCTATCCTATCCTATCCTATCCTATCCTATCCTATCCTATCCTATCCAAAACTGAACGCGTGAAAAAAAGAGTTCACACCCACAGTGTGAAATGGGGAACTTCTCAAGAGCGTTTCGTACCTGACCTATCTCCCCTGCCTGGGAATAAAATCTTACTTTTTCAGAATTTCTCTTTCAGTTAAACTAGTTTTATTTTCCCCAGCTGACTTCATATCTTTCCTCCAGCTTCTCATTCACGCAGGGTTCCCATGTGGCAAAAGCTGACTCTCCACTGAATCTCTGAGGTCAGAATAAAAATAAGGCGGCTTTTTATTTTGGTAGATGAAGCAGTAATTGGAGAGTTATGCAGATGTATCTAAACCTTGCCAATGAAAAGCATTTGAAGTTTGTTCACTCGAGAAAGGCATTTTTCGTCGTGAACAATGGCATAGGTGGGGCCGACGTATCGCATGCCAAGCGTGAAATAAGTTTTGCTTGAGGAAAAATCTGATCTGTCTCCTGAATGTGGGGCTCCCACTGCAACTCAGGCAGGCTGTTTACCTGTGGAGATCGGATGAGAGGCAGGGTGAACTAGTAAGTTTTTCTAGCCAGATATGTCAGAGCAATTGTCACCCTGAATAGTATGAAGTTCCCAGTTCTTCCTCCCCTATTTCCAGGTACATTTTTATGTGATGAAACCCAGTGGACAATCTCTTCTTATCTCTACTGGGGAAAGTATGTGCAGTCGTACTCTATAGCAAAAAAACAGTCCTGAGGAGGCAGGCCAGCCTGGCTGTGGCTTACACCTGTTTAAGAAACTTCTTTTAGCGCTGAAAGAGGTATGAAAAAGGGCAACCTGGCAAAACCGCAACAGAACGGTAGAAGGGAAAAAAAAGTGTAGGATAAATCAGTACATGAAAGGGTAAATAATTCAAACTTTTTAAAAATTCAAAATAGGACCATTTAAATGAGTGTATTTCCTTTTTTAAAAATTTAAAACTTTAAATTTATGAGAAAGATTGATTTATTTTATATTATTTTCGTAAATAAGTCGTACGGGTTTGTAGTCTGGCTCCAAGTTCTATCTTTTTAAAAAATAAATGTAGTACTAGGACATGTTCGTAGTTAAAACAACTGACGTATCTTGCTCTTGGATAAAAAGGAGAAGTATGTTGTATTTCTACTTGTCTGTTGTTTGTAAGTTAGAGGCAGGGAGTTGTACTTTTTGGTGCATATATAGCATGTGTTTTCCTTAAGACAGTTTTCTGAATCTCTTTGAAAAGGATGTTGGCAAGGCAAAATGAGGGGTCCAGCTTTAGCCTCGATGTCCATGGATTTGGCCTCCTGTTGTATTGCCGATATTTAGTTTGATGTCTCAGCTTGCAGCACACTGACTATGAAAGGACAAGATCTTCCTGCGCAGGCTGCTGATTCAGGGAATAGTGGCTTGGTAACCTGCTCGTGGCATTCTGCTGATCTGGTGTTCCAGTAATTAAACACAAAGGGTTTGGGATAGCAAACACAGGGACTGAAATCTTCCCTGGGTGTCAAATGCAATCTGTTGTACATCAGTAGCTTTGGGCTGTTTCAGTCATGTGATGTCATAGCCCTGATGACATGATCTGCTGTGACAGCCAACCTGATTGAGGCACATGCTAGAGAAAGAAATTCGGCGGGTGGCAGGGTAGACGGATCACTTTCTCCTCCCCCAGATGAACTGTGCATGAAAAAGTTTTGGCTAGCTATTTCTGTTGAAAGCTGTGTGGGATCTTAGCCCTGGAGCTCTCTGGAAGCTGATGTTCTGATACAGTGCCAGAGCAACATTGCTTACTAAAATGTATTTTTGGACATATTTTCCTCTAAAAAAGCAGTACTTCTGGAAGAGATACGTAGGATGGGGATAACACTTTTTCTCACAAACCCACAGGAAAAATTTGCTGTTGTGACCAAGTGCCTTTGCCTAGGAACTTGCCATTTTGTGCAGTATCCAATACACCACAAACTGAAATCTTGACTACTGCTTCATGAAAATATTAGAGGATTAAGAATAAATGACAGCAGAAGCGTCATGTTGCTCGTGGACCTGCCTTTCACACATACTTTGTTTCCAGTACCTGTGTAGGCATAATAAAATGGTGCATAGAAGTTAGAAATTATAGAAAAATGTAGGTGGGGAGGAGCTGCTGGAGGTCAGCTCATCTGATCTCCCATCAAGACAGGGCTAACTTCGAAGTAGTCTCAAGTTGCCCAGGGCCTTGTCCAGTCCGGTGTTGAAAATATCCAAAGGTGGAGGTGCACCAGCCTCGCTGTGTTGCTGTTCAGTGCTCAGCCATTCTCTGTAATGTCTCTTTGTACAAGCTGTGGGTGTTGTCTCTTGTCCTTTTGCAGTGCACTTCCAAGAGGAGCCTGGCTCTGTTTGCTCTGTGGTTGCTCCTCCGCTTTCTCTTCTCCAGGTGACACAAGCCTACATCCCTGGGACTCCCCTCCTACATCATGTAACTCCATCCCCTGACCATCTTAGCTGCTAAGCTCTTTCTAGTCTGCTGTTCTCTCTCATATGAAAGGTGTGTGGGAAAGCAAAGCTGGGCTCCAGATGTGGCCTCACAGGTCCCAAGTGGAAGGGAATGATGGCTTCCCATGGCCAGCTGGCTAAACTGCTGCTAATGGCAGTCCCATAGGTGAGTGGTCTGCAAGGCAGTGCTGCTACCACGTGTTTAGCTGGTTGCCCACTGGGTCCAGGTGAGGAAAAATAAATTGGCTTGTTTACCTGGCAAGGAAAAATGGCTTTATGGTTCAAGTGTTGGACTACAGGTACAAGGACATCATATCATTCCTCATGTGAACACATACACAGTATGACCTGGGTAAAATGCTTAATTTTCCTGTGCTCCTCTCGTGCATCTGCAAAACTGATGATAACACTTCATTCCTTTTTTTGTACTGCCCGTTAAGCTACAAGCCTGTGAGATTGGCTAATATGTTTAGACGGTAGCCAGGGCTTCACTGGGGATCCTCAGGTATGACTCTGATCTGAAATGACAGCACAAAAGAGACCACAAGACAAAAAGCTGTGCAAATATTTTAAGATTATCTGAAAATACCCTGATTTTTTTTTTAGCAAACTAAAAGTCAAATGCCTTAACCGCAAACCTTCTAACTGGACCAAGTTGGTCCAGCTATGCACATCTAAGTTGGTTTTTTTTTTGATGTGGCAGATCTATGAATTTTCATCTCTTCAATAATTTTTAGGAGTGTTTTAATCCTTCTTACTTCCCCTTCAGTTTTGTAAGGAAAATGAGTTGGAAGCTAGTGTTTAGGCAAGGAAGGGAAAAGATGCAGTCAGCGTCAGGTTATTATGAATACAATAGTATGGAACTGGTTTTGCTTTATGCAGGGAACTGCTAATTGGATGTTAGAGGCTGTTAACTTTATAGTCTTGTAAAACTGCAATGACTGAAGCTGACACTTGTATAAAGTCTCTAGGGAGAAAAGAAAGTTTTTGTGTCACTAAAGAAAAGGTTAAGAAACAAACTGAAGGAACAGTTGTTTTAGCGTTTGTGCCTCAGTAATCCTCGGTTCTTTAAACTAGATTTCAGACATCCTTATGGTGTTTGCAAAATAGTTGTAAGTGCTCATTCTGAAGAAAGTGGAATAAATTTTTCAATGGCATAGGTTTAATTTGCATATGGCCAGAGCCCATGTCTAGGTTCCCATTCCCTCTGTTGTTTTTGGAGAGGCAGCAAACTGAAATATGTTTCCTGCAAGCTTGTATCAGTGGAGTACAGGCAGCTGTATAATCCAGTGTTAGTATCTTGTGCACAAAACTGGGTTAATTTCTTGCATCTACAAAACATGGTGTGTACTGGTCTTAAAAGCAAACAAATATTTATTATAGATGTTTTCCAGAAAAAGCTAGCTGTGGGTGTCTGCCTGTAGCACCCATTTTGTTCTTAGTTGAATCCCAGTGAACTATCTTTCCGAGGCGAGGGCATAGTGGACGTTCTTCTTAGAAATGCTGTTCCCCATCCTGCCTGGGTCCAGCTAACAATACATGTAACAATACAGTGCCAATATTTTCTGCCGCACTACAAGAAGGACGTTGAGGTGCCGGAGCGTGTCCGGAGAAGGGCAACGGAGCTGGGGAGGGGTCTGGAGCACAAGTCTGATGAGGAGCGGCTGAGGGAACTGGGGGTGTTCAGTCTGGAGAAGAGGAGGCTGAGGGGAGCCTTCATCGCTCTCTACAACTACCTGAAAGGGGGTTGTGGTGAGGTGGGCGTTGGTCTCTTCTCCCAAGTAACCAGCGATAGAATGAGAGGAAATGGCCTCAAGTTGCACCAGGGGAGGGTGGACTGGATATTAGGAAAAATGTCTTTACTGAGAGAGTGGTCAAGCATTGGAACAGGCTGCCCAGGGAGGTGGTGGAGTCACCACCTCTGGAAGTATTCAAAAAATGTGGGGATGTGTCACTTTGGGCCATGGTTTAGTGGGCATGGTGGTGTTGGGTTGACGGTTGGACTTGATGATCTTAAAGGTCTTTTCCAACCTTAATGATTCTGTGATCCTACCCGCAGAGGTGAAAAGAGCCTGTTGTTTTAAATACAGTCCATTTGTAGTTTGTACCTGTTTTCTTGCAGAAACAACAAGAATGACAGTGAAAGGGTCTTTAGGATTTTTAGAAATCAAATCCTTCTGAGAGGAAAATGCATCATTTCCTTAACTTTTAGAGATGTGTTAAGAGTATATAAATCTGTGTACTGGGCCTTGAGGGACTGCACTCCTGATCTTATGCAGGTGCACACAGTAGTAAAAGCAATAAAACACGCTAAGTGGTCGGTACACTTTTGTTTCACTCTGATCAATTACTGTGTTTTCATGTATGGAAACTGCCATGCCAAAGAGGACTAGCTCCTTTTAAATGATAGAAAAAAGTGCAGTGGTTCTGACAGCTGCGTGCAAAAAGCTCAACATAGTGATCTTAGAAATAAACCATTTCTAGGTGCCTGATTTAACCTTCAGGTTTTTCTGAGATAGACCCTGAATGTGTCAGTTTTTATTTATAAAGTATTGTTGTTAGAGGTATTGAGTACTTCCCTCCCACTCTGCTTACTGGGGCGCTGTGAAAGGGACACAGTCATCTGTGGTTTTAAATGGAGTGGCTGATCCTTTGCAGTAGCACATGGCGATTTATGGTGTTGAAGTGACATGGTCAAGTGTCTTAAGTCCAGAAAGAAAGAGAATGCCATTAGAAAATGGGTGTGAGGTGACGAGTGTTCTCCAGATGACAAATATCTGTGAACACACAGATGTATCTTTACATCGGCCCGTTTGCATTTGAAAAATTTGAAACAACTAAATGTTGCTTTGTATATAGTGGAAAAATGGTTTTGTACATTTTGAGGGACCCCCCTCCTCCCCAACCATGTGCTGCTTTTGGGCAGTGCAATTCCTTGATTCTGGTTCAGATATAAACCCCCACTATATAGCTATGGAGAAATGGTGTCACCAGCAGAAGCATAACTGTGAATACAACTCCAGATTTATCATGGTTGTAAGGGCAGGCCTTTCCAGCACCTCACATCTGTCTGGCACGAGAAGGCTGGCCAGCTGTGTGTGCAAGAACCGGTGGCGGTCCCTGCCCGCTGCGTTCAGCTCCAAGAGGCATGGCAGTGGGAGGAGAGCTGTGGCAGCGTGGCCGCCCCGCTTGGCCGCCCCACTCGGCCACCCCGCTCGGCCGGGCTGAGCACGAGAGAGGAAGATCATCACCGAGCTGATGCTGACATCCTTGTTCCTAGCAAAATTCCCTCTGGTAGGGGAGGGAGGGATGAGGTTTCCTAGCCAAGCTAGAGGTGAAAGTGTGCTTCTCCCCCCTCTCCCTGCTATCTTGTTATCCAAGTTCTGCAAGGATTCAAATGGGACTGTGAATTAGGCTCTGCATAATTTAGATTAACAGAGGCAGTTTGCCTGCAGCAGAAGTTTGAGAGAGTGCCTTGGCTAGCTCTGGAAAGGTCAAGCAGTCTTGGTCATGCAGAGTTCTCCGAGTCTCCCGGGCTCTGAAATACCTCTGTAGCTGAAGGAGATTTTCTTTCCATCAGTTATGCAGGCAGCAATAATCTTCCCATCAGTTATGCAGCCTTCAGACCACCTTCCCCATCCCTCAAAGCCTCACCGTGGTCCTCCTGCTTCAGAAGTGCCACTCCTTGGATGTGTGCCAGATGTCTCAGCAGAAGTAAGGGGTAGAGCACAGTAAATTATGCCGGTATTATTCTTAGTCAATGAAGGAAATGAGTGATTAAGTGTACATGGGACTCACGAGTGTCCAACGTATTATCAGTGCTGGTATTTAAACTATGTTCAGCATATCAGAGAGAAGTAAAGTATTTCCTTTATATCTGTGTCTGCCTTTCTTCTTGACTTTGATACAAAGATAAGGCTTGTGCTATAATGAATCACTATTGTGGGAGATAGTAAGATTGATTAGGCCTATTACTGAGTGAATAGGTCATATACTTGCAGTACAAAGCTGAACTTCAACTTTGGTAGCTCTCAGGTTATGCTTTTATTTTTTTCCTGTAAACTAGCTTTTCTATCTACAAAGAGATATTTAACTCCTTAAGAAAAATCTATTTGCAAAATTAAGATGGACAAAATAAAACAGTGACTGTGCTGATGGTTTACCTACAAATCTTAATAGCTTCTAAAATTACATTTAGTCTACACTTGAATGTCAGCTAAATTACCAAGGTAATGAGCATCTTGCATACATCTCCTTTAATTGTGGAATTACATTTTTCCTCTGTATTTTCATGCAATTCAAGCAGAGACAATTATGTGTTTTAATAATTTAAATGTGTCTGCAGTTGTATTTTAAAGGTTGTTTCTTAAAGGGCTGCTCACTTTGGAAAGCGGTTGGGCTGAACTGTGATGAGCTGCCCTGAAAACTCTGAGGGGACAGCCAGGAGGGCATGGGTAGCCTTCTGCACTGGAGCTTTTTATCCGCAGAGGATCAGGTCTTCCAGGAGTTAACCCTGACACACACAGTTAGACCCTCAGTACGTTCACGTAATTATGACACCCTTGATCTTTGTGTTGCTGAAAAGGACTACATCTGTGATGGCACCTTCATCAGTGGCGGAACAGAGCTGTGGATTTCCATTCGCTCTTGCGAACTCACACTGGTCGTTGGCAGGGAGTGAGAAGAATGAGAAATTAGGTTTTCACTGGCTCTGGCAAAAGACACTCATGTCTTTCTTTTATGGACATCCCAGGCTGTCTCAGCTTACTTGAGCTATTTTTCTCTTGAGCTCTTACCAGAAATGCTGTGTCTGACTACTGTGGCAGTGTAACATCTTTATTAATACAGGATGGTTACTTTTTTTTTTTTTTTTAATAGGGCACTTAACCAGTTCTCAGTATGTCTCCTGTGGAGCAGCATTTAACTGGCACCTACCTTGAAAATATTTTGTCACTTGTCTTGGAGGGGCAGAAGTTTTACTGGGGAGGGTCAGAGGATGCCAGCCTTTGAGCACTGCATTAGCATTGCCACCACTACATTCCCACCCTCCTCTTCCCTTCTGTTCAGACTGAGGCCATATCCGTTGGTTTTTAAAATCCTTATATATGGACTCTTTAAAAATAAAACTATGAGGACCTGTTTAATGATGGGAAAATTGCCCTTCCAGGTCAATCCTCCAAGTCTTGGGCAGGAAGGTGAGTAGATAATTAGTGAGCTCTGTTAAGGAATTAATGTGTTTGGTGGAGGTCAGACTTCCTGATCATTCCCACAGGACTTCTGTGTTGCATTTGCCAATAGATGTGTTGTCTTCCATTCTGTATGAGCTATTTAAGACATAACCTGGTGGTTTACATAGTTATTTTTAAATTACTTTAGGTTTGTGTCACACCCCAATTGAATTCAGGATTCCAAACATAGGCTTGAAAGACTGCAGGAGATTTCATAAGTTGTTGACCAGTGTATCACTAAGCGACAGTGGAAGCACAATTTCAGCACTGTCCAGATGATATATTTGGGCATCCTTTTATAGGTTTTCCAATACTGAATCAGAGTACATTGAACTGGCTTGTTGCTCCCCGGGACACAGCCTCTGGTGCCTGGTCTTGCAGGAATAGTTGTCCCTGATGCAGCTGGTTTGGCTAGATCTCAGGCTACAGTTCTTCTGAAACTTTGAAAGCACGGTCAGAACTGACAAGAACCTTTACTTTGACTTTGAAATGGATCATTCTTAGCAACTGCATGGCAGCACCTCCGTACTTGTAGTACACAGGGAGACTATGAGCTGAATTCAGGAATGATATTGCTGTCATATCTCTCCAAGTAAGAGTTTAATGATGAGGATACAAGAAAGTCTATTGGAAAGTAGCAAGTAGTCTGCACGCTAACGAGTTTTGGAATCCACAGCTTCAAATATATCTATTCAGCGATGGAAAATCTCTTTGGTGGACCAGCATGTCTGGTAAAGTCATTTTCCTCATTACCAGTGAGAATTATTTACTGCTGTGCTGCTTATTATAATACTGCAGAATATGAGGCAGAGTCGTGTGCTGTGCCTAAAAAGTAACAGGTGATTTCAGAACATTTCTGTATAAATGGAGTTGAGCTTACAGGGCACAGTGATAATTACAGTACTTTGAAGCAGTTGCATTTTTGTTAACTCTAAAGACTGCTGTGGTAACAATAGAGTTCCCTTCCTAATACCTGTTTTGGCAGTTCCGGGAATGCCTTTGTAGCTTGCTTTGGCATACTTTGGTCTTTTGTGGTTTCGTTTGCTTTCCATCTCGTGCCTATTTATTTCTCAAAGTTGTGTAGTTGTTTATCTTGATCATTGGGGAATATCAAATCTGTTGACATATAAATAAAGGAAGCTATTATTTGTAGAGCTTTTGTGGTTGGTGATCTACAAATTATTATGAAGTTGTTATCTTTGCTATTGTATTGCAATGCTGCATTCCTCACTACTTTTGTAACCTAGATTTATGCGATTTTAATGTGTCCTATATAAAAAAACGAATAGTAATCAAACGATACTGTTCTGTGGGTTAGCTGCAGACCACATTCTGTGTTGTTATGCCACTTTGTAGCAGCTGAACACTACAAACTGCGGGTAAAGGTAGAATTGGAATAGGAATAGAAGTAGAATAAGTGAGAATAAATAGACAATATCTGAATCTGGCAGCTAGGATAAAAAAATCATTTCACAACTGGTCAGATCCCTAACTTAATACTATTGGAGCTGTCCTCAGGAAAAAAAAAGTGTTACCCGTGAATATGACACCTGTGGATATGTATATCCTTCTGCTATGCAGCAGTCATTGGTTGGGTGGATGTTCGTTTGGATTGCTTCCTCCAGCTCTTGAAGCCCAACCAGCCATGACCCTTCTGGCAGTGGTGTTTGCAGCCACCGAGAGGCTGTGGCTCTGCCTGGCTTCCGTGGGGAGCTGTAGCGAAGAGGGAAATCACTCTGGCAGAGTTAACTAATAGTTGCTTTTTGGTGTCCTACAACAATCTTTGAAAACGTGGAAAGAGAAGCACTCGAGTCGCTGTTGAGATTAGGCATCACTTCTAGCTGTTTTAGAGTAAGAACCTAACTGCTGAATTGCACTGCTGAAGCCAAGTTTTGTAACCAGCTTCTCAGTTTTTCCCTTTCATCCATTATCTTTACCTTGGGGAGATTACTCATGTAGGTAAATGTACTGATGTGAATCAAGTTTGTAGGACCAGGTCCATAGACCTCATGTTTGTATTGCTGTTAGATTGCAGTTTCATTTAACTGAGCAGCATTAAGTATAACGTTGTTGCAACATGTTAAATTGTTTTAAATATAATCAGCCTTCACATCATGCTTTGGGTTGATCATTGCCATGTTTGTAAAAGTAAGGCTGAAGACATTTTCTTGGCATGTTCCAAACTATGTTATACAACCGTAATGCAATCGCGTATTGGAAGGGCTTTAGTACTTTCAGGGAAATATCACGGGCCTGGGAGCCTCAGCGTGGAGATGCTGTCAGGCATGAGACTGAAATCGCTGATGATGTAAAGGCATTTAAAACGATCTCATGCAGTAATTTAACTTTGTTGAACTAGATTTAGACAATTCTACTTCTAAGATCTTTTAGGTTACATTCTAATTATTTCACATGCCCCATGTGGCACAACAGAGATAACTCTAAGTGGTTGTAGTTTACTTTTGCTGTTAAACTCTGCATTTAAAGAGAGCTCATAGGTATGAGCTATACTATAGCTATATATATATACTCATAGGTATACATTTGTTTTCCTTGACACTTAGCACAGCCAAAAATGCACAGTCTTGATAAAGACAGGATGGGAGAGGTGGCTGTTAACTCGAGAGGTTTCCATATTTGCTTTTCATACATCCCTAGCAGATTCTGCAAAAGGAGAGCTCCAGCTGGCTTGTGAAGTTGAAGCTGTAAAAGAAAAGCTCTGAAGTGAATACACAAGATTACTGCACTTATCCTGTAAACCTCAAATCTCATTTGTCAGCTTGGATTTTTAAACACAGTATTAAAATTGAACTGTGAGTAGGAAATTTCTAGGTAAATTTCTAGCTTTCTTTGGATTTTATTGTAAGATAAATATTTCAAAAATACCACTACTGAGCTGAACAGAAACTTTTCAAATCTCTACATTGTTGAGCACCACCAATACATATTTCTAAAATTTCACATAGATTTAAACAATGAATTCAGTCATTCTGTGAGTAGCTTCTGAAATACCATTGTTCACAACCATGACATTATTTTGTAGGTAGCTATCGCATTTCAAAGTCATTAAATGTTATTCAGCCCTCCTCTTAGCTCCCCCCTTGAAATTCTCTCAGCAAGCATGTGCCACTCCGCAGTCCCACTTGATTAGACTCTGTTGAGAAATGTGTAGGTGAATGATCTTTTTGTATTCTTCTCCACTGCGATGCAGTATTTGAGAAACTAGGAATGAAAGCTTATATTGCCCCAGCGGGTTGTTGTTAACTCTCTGAATTCCTAGGTTATAACAACATGAGTTCAGCATATCCTTTTGTGTTTGTTCCTCCACAAAACATTATGATGGAGTCTCTTCTCTGCTAGGGTGAGAGGGCAGTTCTGTAGGAATATTTATTCTCGCTGCTTGAACTTCAGCCACTTGAACAGGAGAGTTTTGGATTCCAAGCAGTTAATTTTTTTTTTTTTCCCCTCCTGAAACATTTAGCAAAGGAGCAGGGTGTTAAAATGCAGCCTATTGGTAAGGTTTCAGGTCTTGATTTGGGAATTATATTAGCAGGTAGGTGATGAACACAGGGGTCTGTTGCTCAGGAGGGCATGAGGGTTCCCAAGATAAATTAAGGAGGAAGGAAAAAAAAAGATTATATTGTAGTCTTTCTAATGCCTTTAGAAATGCCTAAAAGTGATACATACGTAAAATATCCTGAAACTAGCTGCAGGAAACATCTATTCCTCTTCTTCCTTAACATCACTTGGAGACTTCACAAAATTGTCGGGAAGCCCTGAGAAACTCGTTTGAATGGAGAAAGTAAAAAACCAAAATCAACACCTATTGCTCAGCCTCCAGTACATGCAGCTTGCCTAAACAGCAAGGACTTGGAGAGAGGGAAGGAATGTATTATCTCAAAGTACATTGGTAATTATTACAATTCGGCCTTTGCTAATAGTTACCACACAATGTCGGTTCAGATGCCACGTTCTCCCCTCCAAGTTTAGAATGGCAAATAGCTCTGTGGGAAATGCTGACTCCCTTGAAGTGGGCGGTATTGGATAGTAAAGGGAAAAACCAAGAAAAGAGAGGAACTGTTTTAACATAGTCCAAAGGAATGATGGGTGAAACTGAGAAATGGAAAATACAGAGCAAACGTCAGGAATGAAGTCCTTATTGCAGAAGTTTTTAGCCTCAAAGATTAACTATGAAAGTAAGTGGTGGGAACGCTGTTTCTTGGGTCAGCTGCAGTAGCATGAAATAAGCTTTTCAGAGATTGTGATAGGGAATAATATTGCATAGGTAAGAGACAAGAGTAGATGAAACTCTGATTTCCCAACATAGAGGGGAAAGTCAGACACTCAGAATGGTCTGTTGAAGTCTCAGCATGATTTATCTTCATGTATGTTGCCAGGTTAGCTTGGCAATTGTTGATTAAATAAAATAAAAAGCATTCTGCTGGCCCGGCCTGACCATGTCGCAATTTCAGGGCTTTTTATAAGCTGTTAAATGAGATGCTGACATCCTGTGTCTAGTACCCACAGATAGGCTGATCTGAAAGCCTTGGAGACCCTGAGGGTCTGACCTACATTACTGGTACTGTCAGTACAGCAAACTCTTATATCTTTCAAGGTTTTTTGACAATTTAAAGGGCAGTCAGCCTAGCCCAAATAGTTAATCTCTGTCTCTTTTTCTCTCTCTTCCCTCCCCACCCTTCAAAGAGAAGGGAGAGCGCCAAGGAAAAATTTATTGGAGCACAGCATGCCCATTTCTTTTTTTAAGTTAAATAAAAGAGTGTTGGGTTTAGTTAAAATATGTTTTTGTTAAAATGGAAAGGGATTTAACCTCTTACTTTCCAACAGCAAAGAGGGAAGAATCTACACAATGCCTGTGCCAACGGTAGCCGATTTGTTGTTTTTAGGTTAAAAAACACACATTGTCATCTGAAGGTAGAGCGGCTTCAGCCTGAGAATTACCATTCAAAAGCAGATGAGCTCTTTAGCCATCAAAAAACAATCATCAAAGACACTGGGAGTCAAACTGTGGAGCATCTAAACCCATGTGGTGTGGGGGGGCCAGAGAGCCTCCTGACCTGCAGATCAAAGGCTGATTGAACCCTTTCTCCATGCCCCTTTGGGAAATCAAAAGTCAGCACCTACACCATGACTCCTCCAAAAGCAACAGTAAAAAAGCATGACACGTGCTCCATTCCTCCCGCAGTTTTTATAGAACAGCATGTCCATTGTAGGGAAATGAAACATCCATCGCTAAATCTGCATCTAGTTGTTCTTCTGTTTGCTTTGATCAAAGCAGTTGATCATTATATATGTCTTTATCATTTCCATACAAAGATGACACTCAGAGGCACATTTTCCATGATTCCTCTCTTTACTGTTAGACAGGACAAGTGTAAAAGCATCTATGACATGTAAAATTCTATAAATAGCTGAAAAAAAGAATTGTTGCGTGAAGGTTTGTGGCTTGCTCCTGATCTGCGCTGAAGCAGGCTGACACGCAACCTCAGAATTAACATCGTTTGTAAGAAGAGGCATCCTCTGTGAAGACTGAAACGCCCAGCCCTGCTGTGCTCCCGCTCTCTGGGCAGCGGTCTCGCGCGGCAGCAGGTATTGGTGATAAGGACGTGAGCGCTATCTGGCCTCCCTCAGAGGCAGCATCCCTGAGCTCTTGCTGCGTTTCAACTGGAGCCACGCAGCTGGTGGGCATCGCCAGAGCACGCCACTCTTAACCTTGCGGTTGCTGGCCAGATTTAACTATTCCCTTCCCTCAGGAATTGTACAGCATGAGCAATGTGAAATAGAACCGAGAATGAGCACATGAACTAGGGAAGCCTGGTTTCCTGGGGATTGATGCCTTATGGCATTGACTGCAAGCTTAAATGGAAAGAACGTTCCACGGCTGGAGCATTTAAAAGTGCTCTTTGCCATGTAGACTCTGGTTGTAAGGGCTGAGCTCACAGTTCTGCCTCTGCTCTGTCAGGGCATGGAGGATTTCTCTCCTTTATATTTCTCACCCATCTATATTAATGCACAGGAATTTAATTATAAATCCGTCATGCTCATAGGGGAATATACACCCAGCCCAAAAAGGGGTTAAATAGGGGTTAAAAAGGGGTTAAAGGGGTTAAATAGGACTCATATGCCGCAGTACAGTAAAAATAAATTCTGTAGCCTGTCGTTTTGCCTAGCTCCCTCTTCTCCATATGCTTTCAACCGCCTCTTCTTCCTCTGCTGTATCAAATGCAAGCTGCTTCCCTTCATTTTCAAAGACCATCCCAGCCTGTTCTGTTCTCTACCATATTTCCTTGGGCTCAGAAGCGGAGTGCCTGCCTTTGCTGGTTCAGCCTTCATCATCTACTCATTAAACTTTCAAACAAATGACTTTGTGTTTTCTCGTACCTCTCCCCTCATGCGTGGAAGGAGCACCCCATCAGTATCTGCAAAGCTATTTCATTATACTGCTTCAGAAATCCTTCCTTAAAGCTTTCCTTTGCTGAGATGCTGACAAAAAAAGCCTTGTTATCAGTGGGGCTGTGAAGGCGCTGAGTCTGCTGCTGGTCACACTGACCCTACTGTTTCCTCGAATCTCCCTCTCTCTGGGTCACAGAAGCTTTCTAATTCTTTCTGGCAGAGAATGCAACGAAAATTCAAGCTGTTTAACCCCATCCCCATTTTGATAAATCATGGGAGGCAAGAGCAGCAGTGGTAGAGGAAGATTGCAATGTCCTGAGATATTCATGGTGGGCAGGGAGGAGAATGGGAAGGTGGACGTGTGTTATGGTACACCTTAGGGACCTGTTAGTCTGAATAAATGTTGAATTTAAATCAGGTGATAAAGGAGTATTCGGTATCTGGGATACTTCATGGGGAAATAATGCTGTATGGATGTCGTGGTTTAGCCCCAGCCAGCAACCAAGCACCACGCAGCCGCTCGCTCACTCCCCCACGGTGGGACAGGGGAGAGAAT
>NW_010535333.1:87672-88293 GCF_000687285.1 Phaethon lepturus
CGGAAGAGTAAAAGTGAGGAAACTCATGGTTTGAGATAAAGACAGTTTAATAAGTAAAGCAAAAGCCGCGCGCGCAAGCAAAGCAAAACAAGGAATCCATTCACCACTCCCCATGGGCAGGCAGGGGTTCAGCCATCTCCAGGGAAGCAGGGCTCTGTCACACGTAATGGTTTCTTGGGAAGACAGACGCCATAACTCCGAACGTCCCTCCGCCCCTTCCTTCTTCTTCGTCCCAGCTTTATATACCGAGCATGACGTTATATGGTATGGAATATCTCTTTGGCCAGGCTGGGTCAGCTGTCCTGGCTGTGTCCCCTCCCAGCTCCCTGTGCACCCCCAGCCTGCTCGCTGCAGGCCAGCATGAGAAGCTGGACTGTCCTTGACTACTTAGCAACAACTCAAAACATCAGCACTTTATCAACTTTTTCTCATCCCAAATCCAAAACATAGCCTCACGCTAGCTTCTATGAAGAAAATTAACTCTACCCTGGCTGAAACCAGGACAATGGATCCAATCCCGACGTCTCAGTGTGAAACATCTTAATTTTTTTCAGTTTTGGTTGACTCAACAAGATATTTGAAGACTAAGCATTGATTTTTAAAATTATATAAAAATATTTT
>NW_010535334.1:0-7155 GCF_000687285.1 Phaethon lepturus
TAAATTTTGATAAAGATAGTACAATCAAATTTCAATGTATAGCTAAGCAAAATAATAAAATATTTAAAATAAAAATGCTGTTCAAAAATACAATTTTAATTATATTCAGATTAACAGCTACAAGAGTAATTCAATGCAGAAGTTTTCATTATAAAATAATAAGGTAAAATGGTAATATATTTGCACTTTGATAGGGGATGTAAAACTATACTAAATTAAAGAGTGCTTTAATGAAATCCAGATATTCCACGGTGCTTATGGTATGTTCAACATGTAAAACAGCTATGGATCTGTAGCTCTGTATCTTCATATTTTTATGACTGGTTTATTTAATTGTTAGCTTTACTGTTTATAAAGTTGCTTCTTTTTCAAGTACACTTGTAAACCAAGTAGCTGGAGTGAGAAGTCTATAAATACCATAATGCATCATCAAACATACTACAAGTTGATAAAGAACATTTTGTAGCTTTCTTACTCAAATAAAACAAGGGTAAGTTGATCAACAGTGTACTTAAAAGTGACTACTTAAGCTGACTGAACACAGGTACTAAAAGGGATGTTGCTTGGTTGTGTAGCATGAGTTCAGGAGAACCAAGGCACAGCTGGAGCTGAACTTGGCAAGGGATGCAAATAATAGTAAGAAGGGCTTCTATAGGTATGTCAGCCAGAAAAGGAAGGTCAAAGGCACCATACCCCTTGATGAGCAAGACTGGTGAACTGGCAACAATGGATGAGGAGAAGGCTGAGGTACTCAGCGACTTCTTTGCCTCAGTCTTCACTGGCAGTGTCTCTTCCCACACCTTTCAACAGGATGGCCTGCAAGATGGGGACTGCAGGAGCAAAGTCCCACCCACTGTAAGAGAAGATCAGGTTCAAGAGCACCTGGGGAACCTGAACATGCACAAGTCTATAGGACCTGATGAGGTGCATCCGAGAGTCCTGAGGGAACTGGCTGATGTAGATGCCAAGACACTCCATGACATTTCAGAAGTCCTGGCAGTCAGGTGAGATCCCTCAAGACTGCAAAAATGGAAACACTGCACCCGTTTTTAAAAAAGGTATCAAGGAGGACCCTGGGAAATACTGAACCGGCAGCCTCACCTCTGTGCCTGGGAAGATCATGGAGCAGATTGTCCTAGAAGCTATGCTAAGGCACATGGAAGGCAGGGAGGTGATTTGCGACAGCCAGCGTGGCTTCACCAAGGGCAAGTCCTGCCTGGACAAGCTCGTGGCCTTCTATGCTGGATTGACCACATCAGGCAACAAGGGAAGAGCTACTGATGTTGTTTATCAGGACTTGTGTAAGGCCTTTGACAAGGTCCCCCACAACACCCTTCCCTCTAAATTGGAGAGAGATGGATTTGATGGGTGGACTGTTGGGTGGATGAGGAACTGGTTGGGTGGTCGCATCCAGAGGGTAGAGGAGAACGGCTCAATGTCCAGATGGAGATCGGTGCCGAGTGGTGTCCCTCGGGCGTCCGTACTGGGACAAATACCATTTAATATCTTCATCAATGACAAGGACAGTGGGATCGCATGAACCCTCAGCAAGTTTGCAGATGACACCAAGCTGAATGGTGCAGCTGACATGCCTGAGAGACGGGATGACATCCAGAGGGATCTGGACAAGCTCAAGAAATGCACCTGTGTGAACCTCATGAGGTCCAACAAGGCCAAGTGCAGGGCCCTGCACCTCGGTCGGGCCAAACCCAATATCAGCACAGGCTGGGGGATGAAGGGATTGAAAGCAGCCCTGCCAAGAAGGACTTGGAGGTAGTGGTGGATGAAAAGCTGGACATGAGCTGGCAATGTGGGCTTGCAGCCCAGAAGGACAGGGCTGCATCCAAAGCAGTGTGACCAGCAGGTCAAGGGAGGTGATTCTGCCCTTCTACTCTGCTCTGGTGAGAGCCTACCTGGAGTCCTGTGACCAGCTGTGGAGCCCTCAGCATGGGAAAGACATGGACCTGTTGGAGCAGGTCCAGAGGAGGGCCGCAAAAATGGTCAGAGGGATGGAACACTCTGCTCTGAAGAAAGGCTGAGAGAGTTGGGATTGTTCAGCCTGGAGAAGAGAAGGCTCCAGGGAGACCTTATTGCAGGACTTAAAGAAGGCTTATAAGAAAGATAGGGACAGATATTTTAGTGGGCCATGTTGCAGTAGGACAAGGGGTAATGGTTTTAAACTAAAAGAGGGCAAATTTAGACTAGGTCTAAGGAAGAAATTTTTCACATAGAGGGTGGCGAAGCACTGGCACAGGTTGCCCAGAGAGGTGGTAGATGCCCCATCCCTGGAAACATTCCAGGTCAGGTTCGGACGGGGCTCTGAGCAACCTGATCTAGTTGCAGATGTCCCTGCTCATTGCAGGGGGTTTGAACTAGGTGACATTTAAATGTCCCATCCAACCCAAAGATTCTATGATTCTATTACAGGAGTTATTTAACCATCATATGGGTCAATAACTGATACTTTCATAATTACTAGATTTCACTCTCAGAAAAGAACTACATTTATATGAAAAAAATAAAATAAAAGAAAAAGTTGTTCATATGACAATTTGAAGCTTTGAATAAAACACATTTATCTTAGGTTTTTTGGTTAAAATAAAATAAAATTTTTCCACATTAGTATGATTAAGCATAACTTGACAAATTATTATATTGTAATCATATCTTCTATCTAGAAGAGGTTTTCTTTTTACATTTATGTGGGAATGACCATTTCTCAAATAATAAAATGCAGTAGTAGGTACATTTTTATAGCTTGAACTGCCAGAATGAAAAACTGTGTTAGAAATGTTAATTACTTTCTTTACTGCTCTCATAATGTAGTATATATGTTTATTGACATATTTCATTGATATATTGCCTTATTTCCTCAGGTCTTGAGCACCTGGAGCCTATATTGATACCTGAAAATTAGAACTCTTTCCACCATAAAGAAAGTAGAGTTATTTCTTTTAAAAATAGATAGCATCTGATTAATATTTTGTGGTTTCCATTAAACCAGCAGCATAGGTATCATTAGGGCTTTTTAGGGAATGAGTCAGATACTGATAATTGCAAAGTTAATTTAACTGTGAAATGAAGGTATCTTTGTTTGGCAGGAAATGTCCTCCAGTAGTCTACCAACAATAACCTCAAATGGTATAAATCTGCAGTTGACTGAGTTGTAGATTTACACCATCAAAGAACCTAGTCCCACGTTAAACCCTACTATTCTTCATAGTACCATTTACATAGATGTATTGGGGTTGCATGGCAAAGCTTTCGTAGCAGAAAGTGCTGCATGGGTGGCTTCTGTGAGAAGCTGCTAGAAGCTTCCCCTATTTCCAGTAGAACCAGTGCCAACCGGCTTGAAGACGGAACCGCCACTGGCCAAGACAAAGCCAATCAGCGACACTGGTAGTGCCTCTGGGATAACATAGTTAAGGGGGAAAAAAACCCTGCCAAACAGCAATTGCAGCTGGAGAGAGAAGTGAGAATATGTGGAAGAAACAACTCTGCAGATACCAAGGTCAGCAAAGAAAGAGGGGCAGGAGGTGCTCCAGGTGCCAGAGCAGAGACTCCCCTGCAGCCCCAGTGAAGACCATGGTGTGGCAGGCTGGAGCTCCACGCTGGAGCAGATCTCCACCTGCAGCCCATGGAGGACCCCACACTGGAGCAGGTAGATGCCTGAAGGAGGCTGTGACCCCGTGGGAAGTCCATGCTGGAGCAAGTTCCTGGCAGGACCTATGGACAAATGGAGAGAGGAGCCCGTGTTGGAGCAGGTTTGCTGGCAGGACTTGTCCCCCCGAGCAGGGGACCCACTATGGAGCAGTTCATGAAGAACTGCAGCCTGCGGGAAGGACTCACATTGTAGAAGCTTGTGTATGACTATCTCCCATGGGAGGGACCCCATGCTGGAGGAGGGGAGGAGTGCAAGGAGGAAGGAGCAGCAGAAACACCTGTGGTGAACCAACTGCAGCCCCCATTCCCACTTGCCCTGTGACGCTTGTGGGGAGGAGGTTAGAAAATCAGGACAAGTTGAGCCCTTCAGGAAAAATGAAGGTGTGGGGGGAATCATAGAACCATGGAATCATTAAGTTTGGAAAAGACCTCTGAGATCATCAAGTCCAACCATTAATCCAACGCCACCATGTTCCCTAAACCATTTCCTGAAGTGCCACATCTACATGTTTTTTGAACACTTCCAGTGATGGTTACTCCCACCTTCCTGGGGAGCCTGTTCCAATGCTTGGCCACACTCTCCATAAAGAAATTTTTCCTAATATCCGACCTAAACCTGCCCTGGCACAACTTGAGGTCATTTCCTCTCGTCCTATCGCTAGTTACTTGGGAGAAGAGACCAATACCCACCTCACTACAACCCCCTTTCAGATAGTTGTAGAGAACAATAAGGTTTCTCCTCAGCCTCCTCTTCTCCAGACTGAACAACCTCAGTTCCCTCAGATGCTCCTCATAACACTTGTTCTCCAGAGCCCTTGCCAGCTTTGTTGCCCTTCTCTGGATGCGCTCCAGCACCTCAATGTCCTTCTTGTAGTGAGGGGCCCAAAACTGAACACAGGATTCAAGGTGCAGCCTCACCAGTGCCGAGTACAGGGGCACGATCACTTCCCTACTCCTGCTGGCCACACTATTCCTGATACAGGCCAGGATGCTGTTGGCCTTCTTGGCCACCTGGGCACACTGCTGGCTCATATTCAAACACCTGTCAACCAGCACCCCCAGGTCACTTTCTGCCAGGCAACTCACCAGCCACTCTTGCCCAAGCTTGTAGCATTGCATGGGGTTTGTTGTGACCCAAGTGCAGGACCTGGCACTTGGCATTATTAAACCTCATACAGTTGACCTTGGCCCATTGAACCAGCCTGTCCAGATTCCTCTGCAGAGCCTCCCTTTGCTCCAGCAGATCAATACTCCCACACAACTTGATGGGTCTGTAAACTTACTAAGGGAGCACTCGATCCCCTCATCCAGAACCTTGATAAAGATATTAAACAAGACTGGCCCCAGAACTGAGCTCTGGGGAACACTGCTTGTGACCAGCCACTAACTGGATTTAAATCTACCAACTCCCTCAGTACTCTTGGGTAGATCCCATCAGGCCCCATAAACCTGTGAGTGTCCAGGTGGCATAGCAGGTCCTTCATTTCTTCCTCCTGGATTATGGGGAGTTTATTCTGCTCTCCATCCCTGTCTTCCAGCTCAGGGAGCTGAATACCCTGAGGATAGTTAGTCTGACTATTAAAGACTGAAGCAAAGAAAGCATTAAGTACCTCAGCCTTGTCCTCATCCTTGGTGGCAATGTTCCCCCCCACATCCAGTAAGGGATGGAGACTCTCCTTGGCTCTCTTTTTGTTGTTAATGTACTTGTAAAAACATTTTTTGTTGTTCCTTATGACCATGGCCAGATTAAGTTCTAGCTGGGCTTTTGCCTTTGTAGTTTTCTCTCTGCATGACCTAACAAGATCCATGTATTCTTCTTGAGTTGCCTGACGCTTCTTCCAAAGGTGATAAACTCTCCTTTTTTTCCTGAGTCCCAGCAAAAGCTCCCTGTTCAGCCAGGTTTGTCATCTGCCCTGCCAGCTCATCTTACAGCACATGGGGATAACCAGAGATGACCTGGGATCACCAGAGATATGCTGTAAAGCCTCATGTTTTGGTGTCTGGAATCTATAAAACTGAACTTTGCACAGGTACTGTTGAAAAATATGTAAAAGAAAAGTTCTTTATATGCTGGATGTAAAATAAGTTAGTAATACGTCTTTAAATTATTTGTAAATTTTTTTAATTTTAATTACTTCACCATTTCTTAAATCTAAAATAATGTTAGCTGTTGTATATATTTCTAGTTAAAAGTTACATACGTCATTTACTCAGTAAAATTGATTATTTCTTTTTTTCATAATGCAATTGTTAAGACATTAGCAAAGAATGTAACACTGATGACAAAATGGACTTCTATAAAATATTATAAAATAGAGAGAGATTACAGCCTAGCAAAAAACATAAGGAAAAAGCATCATATATCTACTGGGACTGTGAGTAAATTGCTTGTTTAAAAAAGAAAAAAGGTTAATGTCTAACTTGGGGGAAATTGAGTTGTTTGATAGCTCAATAGAGAACTGACCCACCTGTATCTCAAGCTTCAAACAATATGAACTAAGTAATTTCCTAAACTGTGAAAAAAGCTTTGTGGTTTTAGTGAGCATAATGGTGGTTAACCTTTTCAAGGTGCTGCATAAGCGAAGAGTTTCTATTAAACCAGTGGAGAAAACATTTACATAGATTGTTGAAATTGCACAAAATCACCTAGTCCCTAAACTGCTGGTGACTTCAGACTTTTTTCACTTTTTTTTTTCTTTTTTAAGTGTCTGAATTAACAAAGTTAACAGAGCATTGCCAGTTCAGAGAGCTTAAATGATGCATTAAGGGACCAGTTAGTGCATGTATGTACAAAAAGAAACAACCCAGAAGCGGTTATTAACTGAGGGTAATTTAACCTTACCACATGCCCTAGAATTTCTGTATCAATGAAGACAGCTACTAATGATGCCAGGGAGATGCATCTATACTATAGAATCTGTGCAACAAGCAGGAAGCAGTACAAGAACAGTATGTTCAGATGTCATAAGCTTCCCTTGTTGTCTCATGATGCAATTAATTGTCAGCCAGTACTACAAGAAGTACAGTAACGTGAGGCAGAAAAAGAGCAGGTTATTTCAAAAACATAAGAAATTTGCAAGACTTACAGAAGTGTAAATGTTAATTCATGAGTTTGTAAATTAAGATTGGATTGAACTAAGAATGATATAATGTACACTTTGTTTAATTTAGATGATACATGACATGTTTAAATTCTTTTACAATGTAAGAAATAAAACTTAAATTCAACCTTAATACAAGGTTACTTATTAAATGTAATTCACCATAGATTTATAAAACATAAAATAAACCATGGAAACCTGGATTTAAACTGCTCATTAAAATGCTGTTTAATTTTATCACAAAAAAGTGGTACAGAGCAAGTCATAGATAAGACCAAACATAAATTAGTTTCTAAACACAAACTCCACAGAATGTTTTTGACTAGTAATGTGTATCAACATTACCAAGCAGAAAGAAGTACTATATCACAGAATCACAGAATCACAGAAT
>NW_010535335.1:0-5207 GCF_000687285.1 Phaethon lepturus
TGGCGGCGCGTGGCGCGCTGCCCGCGGCGGCACGGAGGGCAGGGAGCTCATGGCTCAGCCAAAGAAATACAGCAGAGAAAGGCTCGTGGTGAGGAGCCTGGAGTCCAGCGAGTGACCACTACGGTGCATGCGTGTGCCGGAAAGGCACCCGCTGCTGCCAGCGCCTGCTGTGCCCCCACCTCTGCCCAGAGCCCTGGGAGCAGGAGGCAGCGAGCAGTGAGCTGAGATTTCCTTAGGCAGGGCTGGGAGAAAGGGGCTTTCCGTATTCCGCAATGTACATCTGCGTCCAGGATGTGTCCTTGGTTGAAACACCCGAGCCACTACGCCAACTATTTTCCACTCAGCAAGAAATAGTTGTGCATTGGACATGGCACAGAGACATAAGGCCATACCAGGTTTTCCAGCCTGTCTCTCCAGGAATGATGCCCCAGCCCAGAGCTGGTTTTCATGCTGTCTGGACTGACCGTTCTGCCTCCCCATTCCCCCACCTCATCACCTCCAACATGAAGCATCTGAGGCATCCTGAGCTCAGCCAAACCCTTGCAGAAGGGTTAAATCTCAGAATTTAAATGCATAAAAAATAATGTTTTCCTTTCAGTATGACTCATCGCTAATTCTATGTTGTTCATACTCTTTTTATTGTAACCTTTCATTGCTGAATCTTTTTCTTGGTCTCCTTCCTTCCTTCCTTCCTTCCTTCCTTCCTTCCTTCCTTCCTTCCTTCCTTCCTTCCTTCCTTCCTTCCTTCCTTCCTTCCTTCCTTCCTTCCTTCCTTCCTTCCTTCCTTCCTTCCTTCCTTCCTTCCTTCCTTCCTTCCTTCCTTCCTTCCTTCCTTCCTTCCTTCCTTCCTTCCTTCCTTCCTTCCTTCCTTCCTTCCTTCCTTCCTTCCTTCCTTCCTTCCTTCCTTCCTTCCTTCCTTCCTTCCTTCCTTCCTTCCTTCCTTCCTTCCTTCCTTCCTTCCTTCCTTCCTTCCTTCCTTCCTTCCTTCCTTCCTTCCTTTCCCCTTCCCTTCCCTCCCCTCCCCTTCCCTTCCCTTCCCTTCCCTTCCCTTCCCTTCCCTTCCCTTCCTTTCGTCTCTTGCTTGCTTGCTTTCTCTTTTTTCGTGCCCCCTCTCTCTTTTCTCCCTCTCTCTTTTCCTCTCCTTCTCTCTCTCTTTCCTTCTTTCCTTCTTTCTCTTTCTCTCTCTCCCCCCATCTTTCCTTTTTCTTTTTCCTTCTGTTTCTTGTGAATCTGTGTCTCTGTAAAATCTGTCCAAATATTTACAAAAGGAAATGCTGGGTTGTGAAACTGAATTCAGAGAAAACGTTACACATGCTGAAGAAATGCATCCAGCATGGTTTCCAAATGTTCCCACATGCATTTTTGTTCTCTGTCTCAAGTGTTGAGGCTTGATCCTTCATATCTTTATTCAGACAAAACTTGCACTGAGGGCAGTGAGACCCAGGCTCAGGTCAAGTCCAATGGTGCTGTAAATCTGGCTTTGATGGAACGGTTCAGGACTGATTTTGGCCACAAGTGACTAGTTAAAAAGCCTGAATAACCAGTCTTACTGGGTAACTGGTTTGTGCAATGGGCCAGGTCCAGGCCAGGGGTTATCTGCACTTGTCACCAAGTTGCTGACAAATTGGCATCAGCGTCAGTCAATGCAGAAGCTGTCTGCAGCTCTCTATTACCCTCTGAGATAAACATCAACCAGGTTGCACTGGGAGACCCGCAGCCTCTGGTAAAGCCAGCCAGGTCTCCGGTCCTGCTGAGACAAAGGCAACACACTCAGCTACGACATGATGATATTGCCATGAAGTCATTTTCCCAATGACTTCCTCATTTTCCCAATTTTTCCTAATGCCAAGAGTGAGGGCTCACGCTCAGGGGGCTCTCATGTCATTACGGACCCGTACGTATTTTGTTAGAGCAAGATGGGAACCGCTAAAGCCTGGGGGCCGCATGCCGGCAGTGGGCTCCATCTGCTCAAATCACAGCATCACCTCCCACCCTCACACTTCATGCTTTTGTTTCTATTATTATCCTTGCAATGACATTGCGGCCCGAATGCAAACAGGGCTTGTTTTGGAGGAAGGGGTTAATTTTGTATTTCCTGGCTTTTGTTAAGGCAGGAAATCTAACCCTTAAGAAAGTCATCCAGGTCAGAGTGAGCTCCTAAAAGCTACTTCAGTCCTGTTTTGTATTTTCCTTTCTTTCATTCCTATGGCAGGTTTATTTAAGAAAATAAAACAAAAATAGAGTAAAGCAAGGAAATAGCTAGTCCAGGATTATAAGTGATTAAGTACACACTGCCACATGTGATGAATTTTTTTCTTCCTGATTTGCACTGGGTGTAAACAAGACCAGATTCAAAAGTCTCATAATTACATAAGTCCATCGAAGAGCAATTATCATTGTTGTGGAGTTAAATTCCCTTTACGCAAAGGCCCCAGCTGGATGTCTTCCCTGCACTGTCTCAGAGCAGCCAAGGTATCTGGCCCACAGTGTCTGGCCCATATTTAATATTTGTATGATGTTGGTTAACATCATGACTGGGAAGGTGGTTGTCATTGAGAGCACATTCTCACTTAGCTGTGCAGGTGTCAGACATGGTGATTTCTTTAAACTTGGGGGAAGAATTGAAGTTGCCAAACCGGCAAAAAAAAAAATCTCAGTCTTTTAGCTTTGTTTTCTGTGTGGGACACAGAGAAGAGTTCAAGAGAACTCAAGAACCAGAGAAAAGACCGTCAGCAGCATAGGTGCTAGTGGCACTGCTTTCCATTAAAGCATTTCCATGCAAGTGAAGTCTCCCAACCCATGCTGCTGCTCTGGGAATGCACAAGGCTTTGGGCTGGTGGAGGAGTGCAACATCCCGATCAAGTGCCCTGGGAGAAGGATGTTCCCAGCGCCTAACCCCACAGGGCTTCTCCGCTGCGGCTGAGCGGAGTCCTTGCCTGTCCGGTGCTCCTGCCGGGTGATGCCTTAAATAGCTCCCGCATCACACTCCAAAGGAGTGAGGTGATTCCTGGGTATAAACCTACAGAAAGGTCAACGGCCGAGGTCCATATCAAAAGGAGGACATTTTCTTTAGGAAAAGGTGATGAATAAGGTCCTGTCATGTGGCCATCTGCTATATTGGTTTCTGTTGCAAAAAGTTGGCAAGGAATCAATCATTGATATGTCCTGCTGTTCATCTCATAAAAAATCTGGGTAGGTCAGTGTTCAACACATCACATGCAAGGTCACCAGAGCTTGGCCTTGGCATGGTGTTGTCACAGCGATACTATGTCTCGTGAGGAGTTGGCTTGGAGTGCGTCAGAGGAGGACATGCGGGTCCGCTGCTGCCTGCGGCATGGCCCGTGCTCCCTCCCCACCTCCCATGGGCCTGTGGAGCAGAGGGACCTGTGTCACTCACTGACTGCCGGGCCCCGTGATTCACACCCAGCGATCCGCTGTGGACAGCTGTGGGGTCCCAGTAACAGAGTGGGTGACGGTGTGGTCGAGCGGAGTCATTTCCTAGCACTGAAGTGTATGAGTGTTTCTCTTGCAATCTGTTTCCAACCCGCTGTTAAAAGAACAACAACAAATAAATGGAACGAAAAGTGCAATCCCGTGTTTATTTTTAAGGAATGTGTTGAAAAAACAGATTCGCTTTGAGGCTGCAGTTCTGGCAAAAACTCCACTGCTCAGCAGAGCAGAGACAACCCTGCGATAACCTCGCCTGCCCGTGCCCTTCCCCGTGTCCCCTCGTCCCGACCACCCGCGAGAGCCTGGAAAGCTCCGGAGCTCTCGGCAAGATGCAGAGCCCGGCTGGGTTTAGAAGAAGATCTGAGGTGGTTAAAGACTGGGGGACATCGGTGGGGAAGAAGCTGGAAAATTTGAGGGCTGATGGTTGGCAGCCCACGAGGCTGGTGGAGCAGGAGGGTGGGAGAGGAGCCCCGGGGCGAAGGGTGGCTGGAGAGGTCTCCTCTGAAAGGAGCAGCTGAAGAAGGGGAAACGGAAAACTGCTGAAAGGGGCGAGGAACGAGCAGCGCAGCTGGGGCCGGCAGCGTGGGGGGAAGAGGAATCGCTGGGAAAGGGCCGGGGGAAAGGGCCGAAGCGGCAGAAGGTGCTGGGAGTGAGCGGCTGGGAGCCAACGGGGCCGGGCGGGCATTGCGGGGACGCAGGGGAAGTGGAAGTGGCATTGACTGGAAGCTCTGAGTAAGAAACACCCAAGCGTCTTGGTGGAAGCCAGTCACCCATGGGGAAAAGAAAACTTTTGGGAAGCACTGATGCACTACCAAGGGGGGAAAAAAGAGCTCCCACTACTCCACTGCTGGTTACTGGGCAGCCCCAACTTCTGAGGATGTTTGCCGTGTGGAAAATAAACTTTGCATGGGCCACTGGTTTATTACATTGTTTTTGCTTACACGTAAAACATGATGGGAACAGCTCTCAAATACGTGTTTACAATATAAATATATATACAAATATATGTATCCACATATATATTTCTGTGTAGATATGCCTGTACATGTATATATGTCTATGCATGAATACAAATGTATGTATGCGTATGCTTGTCTCTTTAGACGTACATTTTAGGAGAACAGGCATGCCTGCACCCAAGGCTCCACATCCCCTCACTGCTGCTCCCGTGGGTTCCTGCTCCCAGCAGTGCTCTGATTTCTGTGGGAAAGGGGGGAGCGGACAGTGCTGGGGGGGGACAAAGGCTGCCCCAGCCCCGGCCAGGCCCGGAGCCATGGGGCAGGGGACAGGGGACAGCTGGCAGCAAGGTGGCCCAGCCCCACGGCACCTGTGCTGGGAGTGGTGGGCACTGGTAGTGGAGGGGGGGTGTGTGTGTATGTGTTTGTAGATGTGTATATGTCTGTGTATATGTGCGTGTGTATGGGCATAGATGCCTATGTCTGTGTTTGCATGTGCACATATATATGTTTGTATATGCATGTGTGTATATGCACATGTATAGCTATGTTTATGTGTGTATTAATAAGTTTATGTATATTTACATGTGTATATATGTGTGTCTGTGGGCAAGTGTGTGTGTGTAGGCACCTGTATATGTGTGTGTATATATGTATATATGTGTGTGTAGGTATGTGCTTGTGCGTGCGCTGTGGGGATGTCTGTTGATATACGCGTGCGTATGTTTACATGCATGTTTGTGTGTGTAGTACCCGAGTGCACGTGCGTTTGTACAAGTGTATGTGTGTGCATATATATAT